>NW_010362242.1:116382-148621 GCF_000414095.1 Morus notabilis
GAAAGAGAAAAAACAAACTACAAACAGTGCAACAAAATAATTAAATAAAAAAGAGAAAATAAATGGAAATGAAAAAAAAAAAAAAAAGAACGCTAGCAAACAAACAGTTGAAGTACAAAATTTCATACCTCAAGGCATAGATAAAAAGAAAAAAAGAAAGCTTGATAGCGAAAAAAAATAATAATAAAAAAATAAAGAAGAAAAAAGAACAAACATTTAAAATACAATTAAAGGAACAAAAGCTTAAAAATACAAGTTAAAAAAATGGTTCAAAACATGCAAGAAAAATAAATAAAAAAAGCTTGCAAGCAAAGAAAAAAAAAGTGAAAGCAAGCAAACAACCAGTTGAAGTACTAAATTTACACTCCATCCATGCTTCTTAGTATATAGAATAGATGAAATGGTTAGGGATATTAGTATGATTAGTCTCTAAATTATGAGTCACTTTAATCTCTAAACTTTTAATTCTTATAACGTTTTAGTCCCTGACAGTAAAATTGATGAGAATTTCGGAGATTTCATTGCAGGAGAATCACGTTACAATTAATACATAATAATTGAAATTTTTACATAAATAGTGACATTAAATGAAAAATGTTCTCTCCTTTGTTATTAAAAATCCTTGAAAATTAGAATATTTTGCAAAAAAATGGTAACTATATAAAAAAAAAGTCGGTTACTATGTGATTGAGGCGCGATTATCTATCTCTGAGAAATTTCAAATATTATTCAACAACCTTAGTGTTAGAGGATGAAATTACAAAAGAAAAAAAAAATTAAAAATGAGAGTGATTTGTCAAAATAAAAGTTGAAGTACCAAAACGACACAATATTTGCTCATAATTCATATTCAGGGAGTAATACTGCTAATAACATACACTCGATCGTTCAAATGATGTCTAGAGTCAGGACCTAAACCAATGTTGTTACTCTAGCTTGCTTTCAAAAGCTACTATCTAGCTCTTATATAGATATAAGTATCTCCATCCTAATCGAGGAGGCAAGTGAGAACGTATAATATCATGAACATTCACGAATAACAAAGTCACTTGTGCCAATTTTGGTGGATTGTATATAGGGAACAAATTAAAATAAATAATAATAATATACACATGTGCGCGATATAAGGGAATATTTAGACGACATGAGTATGTGAATATAATGAACTAAGAAAAAAAAATAAAGCAAGAATGAAGGTTTGAAGAGTCCCTATATGGAATTGTCTCCAGTCCGGTACCAGACCCGGATTGGAGCGGTACTTATATATATATTTTTTAAAATAAGTATATTTTTTTTAATACGTATATATTTCTACTTAAAATATGTAAATTTCTTTTTATGATAAAATAGACAATATATACATATTTTAAGAAGAAATATACACGTTTTTAAAAGAAAATATACATATTTTAAAAAAAACATATACAAGTGCCGCGTCCGGTAGCAGACTGAAGACTTAGCCTATATGTATATATGAATCGGGTATTTATATTCTCCTTCAAATTACCTCATAAATTTCATAGAGCCGGTCAAGATATGGGTGAATTCTGAAATGGCTGTGAAGACTAGGAAAGTTGTAACAGCTATACTTATGAATACTGGAATAATATTCTTTCTCCTTCTACCAAATGTAGCAAATGCAATATTACCTACTTCCGCCGTCTCTCGGACGCCTCTCCGCGGCCACCGTTCACTTGACGGAGTTAGGATTTCTCAAAACATGCCATTCAAAGATGCAAGAGAACTTATTCTGTGCGTGATACGATGCACCAAGAAGGAATGCTACCTTGGACACAGTGAATTTAAAATAAGCCCTAAGGTGTCCTCTGCGTGTATGGGTCATGTGTGCGCAAGAGATTGCCGTGAACTCACTTATGGCTATCCCAAACCATGATCTATACAATCATGATCAATCATGCATGCATTTTGATTGGTAAACTAACATGGTATCAGAGCGGGAGGTCCTTTGTTCAAACCCCCGTAATTGCACTCTTTATCCCCATTTAAAAATTGTCATGTGTTGGGTCTTTAATATATCTCGGGTTTAAATATTCACGTGTTGGGCTTTCCAATTAATTTACCCACACGATTGTCCATTGTCTAGCCCACACGTGAGGGGGAGTGTTAAAGTATAAAACTATTGTTGGCCCACCTCCTAACAGCTTGAGCTTTTGGGATGGATTGGTAAACTAACATTTTGAATTTGGTATGAAATTTTCTCATCCTTAATTACTTCATGAATTCATTATGATGGCATGGACATTTTACTGATCCCATCAGAAAATTAAAACCTGAAAGTGTAGTAGGTTAGAGAGATGCAAATTCAATTTCTAGAACATTTCAAGACATCATGATCATCACCATGATGATAGATCAGGACTTATTGTATGAAATTGGTATGAAATTTCTCATCCTTAATTACTAAGAGATTATAGAGGACTAATTGTATGAAATGCGTTTTGAATTTGGTATATGAAATTTTCTCATCCCTATTTACTAAGAGATTATAGAGGACTAATTGTATGAAATGCGTTTTGAATTTGGTATGAAATTTCTCATCCTTAATTACTAAGAGATTATAGAGGACTAATTGTTCAATAATAGCACGTAAAATATTTTTTCAGCTTATAGCTGTAACGTGATTTTTATTTTATTTTTAATTTGCTTTCCTGTATTTATGAGTGAACTTTTTTTTCATACTTTATGAAATAGTGCCGAACAAAAGTACATCACTGTATTGGTACTTTCTAAATTTTGTCATGATCTTAGTTTTAATTGTCTGGGGTTCCTTGCCATACATTCTATTATTTGAATGATACCCTTGACGATAGATTGTTGGCCATTTCACAAGAGACTGCCAGATTAGAGGCGACTGTCTGTTGATTTTCATGGAGGGAACTGCTGGATTTGTCAATTTGTTTCGCTCAAGATTTATGCCCTCTTTTCCTTTTTATGAATTTTTTTCTGCGAAAGGTTCTAGGCATTCTTTCCATTTTGCAACAAGTATATTTTGTGGTTCTCCACTCCATTGTATAATTTTCCCAGTATTGTTTTATGAGGTTTTATTAGTATTGTTGTTAGTCAGTTTCTTTTCTTTTCTTTTTTAAACATATTTCTTGAACTTTGGTTTCGATTTGTTTTAATAAATAATTGTTAGCTGTTGCAAAGAATGAAATTTGGTATAACGCTATAGAACAACATCATCCACTAATAAAAGATAAGTCCACTATAAATCCCACTTTTGATTTTTAGTGACCTAGTACCGATAGTGCTCCTAAGCATTTTTCTTTCAAATTAGACACATGCATACTTAGAATGTGTTTTTTTTGCAACTATTAATTTTAAAAACTAGCAACAACAACACAAAAAACAATAATAATAAATAACTTCGGTACTTATAAGTATAAAAAAAAAGTCACTCATAAACACAAGAAAGCAAATTAAATAATCAAAGAAGAAAAAGCACTTATTGGTAGAAAGAAGAAGCACTTTTTTCAATTGGTATACTTGTTGGTAGCATAAAAAAATATTGTTAGCCTAATACCTCTTTACAGCTTAAGTTTTTAAAAGAATTGGTAAATTAAAATAGTATAAAGTAAAAGACTGATCTTGAGTTTAAATTCTTGTAATTGCATAATCTAAATCACGTCCTGATACATTTCAAGTTTTAATTAGGTATTTATTAGCTTAAAGATTTTGAAGAATTGATAAACTAACAACCACAAGACTTTCTACTTTAATTAACAAAATGCCAAACTAGCTACAAGTAAACTCGAAATTACCAAGTCTGATATCATTGGAAATTAGCTACAAATAATAATTAATGGAAGAAGAGTCATGAAAGGCGTCCGTACAATTCAGCAAAACGTTATTCTCAATCTACACGTTATTTCAATAATTTCTGTGTAAATATCTTTTTTTATCTCGGAAAAAGTTGCCTTATATCTATGATTAGTGCTTAAACGAATGAAGACCTAAAACCTTGACGAGCTTGTAATATACCAAGTCCTATAAATATTGAAGGGGCAATATGGGTTTGTTAAACTTATAAGTTCAAACTATTAAATCTCAAATAAATAACTCTACTCTAATTAGATAGTTTTGTACTCATAATATTGATTCATGGGCTATAACAAAAATCTTATTTTATTATTACTTGCATTCTAAAAAGACCTCTCTAATCTCAATAAGTCATGTGTAGTTATTTGTCCTTGCACTAACTAAACCACATGGACAAGTTGTTAGAAGTCTAGGTAAAAAAATAAGGTCAATATGTCATTTTAGTTCCTGAACTTGTAAAAGAATCTCATCGCTAGTCCTTTTAAGAACTAATGATTCTTTTTAATTTTATTTAAGTACAGTTATCCCTAAATTTATTCATAGTTAATTAGGCATTTTCATTAATTATGTTTTTTTTTTCAATTTAGTCCCAAAATTTTCAATAAGAAACAACTGCCAAACAGCTCCAACCATTAATGGGAATTACAAATTAAGTAATTCTGTATATAATTTTAAGGACTAAATTATGAAAAAAAAAATTCAAAAACTAAAGTACCAAATGGCGAGAAGTTCACGGACACAAGTTCGGAGGGCATATCAAAACATGGTACAAAGTTCAAGGAACATTTATAGAATTAATCCTTAGAAGTTTTGTACATTTAAGGACTGAATTGTCAAAAAAAATTAAGGATGAAAAGTGCCAAACCACAAATAATTAACGTGCTAAAAATAAAGCCGTTTCGTAGAGTTTTTTTTTTTTTTTTTTTTTTTTTTTTTTTTTTTTTTTTAGTCCTCTTTTATACAAACTAAAGTACCAAATGGCGAGAAGTTCACGGACACAAGTTCGGAGGGCATATTTTTTTTCTTCTTTCTTATGAGTCCTATATACGACACTCTTGGCTTTGACTTTAAGAAAAAGTTTTTATGATGAGAATAAACTTTACACTGCTAATTGAGTTTTGAAACCTAAATTAGCGTTCGGGGACTAAATTCTAATAGAGAAAAGCATAGATCAGCAAAGTATGTTTTACAAGGTTTGGTACGTTTTTCTAAAACCAAAGAAAGTTTTTCTGAGACATCACTATGACTGATATGGGTATCAAAAGAGTAGTTGCGCTTATTATGATCATCATGGGAATGATAATATTGCTACTCAAACCAACTGTAGTACAAGCAATTATAACTCAAATTCCAGTTTTCCGGTCACATCTCTCCTCCACTTCCTCCCAGTGATCTCCGTCCTCCGGTTTTGTTAATCGATGGTTTTAAGATCCGCGGTCTTCCATTCGAGAACATGAAGGAATTAGACGTCATGCTCAATTTGGCAGACTGCCTTCGGCAAAAGTGCCTGAAATTGAAAAGAGAAGCTCGTGAGTTCGAAGACTGTGTTAGCGACTTATGCGCAACAGTTGCACTTTTCTTGTACAACAAGGCACATAATAGATTACCGCCTTGACAAAGATTCATGGGTAAGTATGAAAAATTTTCTTTATATGTTGGTGTAGTAATATCATATGGATGACACAGTACTCTACTGTTTTTGTTAATTTGGGCACTTGATCATGTAGGAAACGTCTAAATCGTATTGTATGACGTTCTTATAAATACCAAAAAACTTGTTCTTGAATGTTTTATCGCATGAAATTGAATTGTTGTAGATGTGACAAATATATATATATATATATATATCCATGTAATTTGATCTGTTTTTGGTATTACATGTTTGTTTCTAAATCTGTACACTCTATTTGAATAAATTGTAGCCATTTGGGGTTGGCTATATCTTTTGATTACTAATTCTGATGTCACACGTAAGTTTTGTCAAAATAGTAGTTTTTGCATATAAAGCAGGATCTTTTAAGCATACCTAAACGCATTCTTCTCAGTTACGAGATCAAATTACAAATATGTGCCGTTCCTATTTGGCAGGTCCGGTGGAGAAGAGAACCAGTCAAAACAACATTTGGCTATGGAGGATATCATTTCTTTTCTTTGTTTTTTTTTTAAGAATAACTATATATCAGAATCTTGGAACGAATATCCACTTACTGGTAATCTGTACGTACTTGTTTGTTGCTATATGTTTTAGAGTGTTGTCTTTGCTAAATGATTTAAATCAAGTTAGATTTCAACTAATTAATTATAGTCCTTGACCTCGGGATTAAATGCATATCTTCAAGACAAAAGATGGAAAAATAATTTTCTTCCTTTTTTTTTTTCAATTTATAGGATGAATCTACGGTCAAAAGCAAGTCTCTCTCCTTTTTTTATTTATTTTTTTTCTCCTAGGGTCAAAAGCAAGTCTTTGCCAATAATCTTCGTCGTTCTGCAGTTTTGATTCTGGTTGCTTGAAAGGGAGAAAACCGCAATAAGATGACAAAAAGCTCTGACGTTTAAGTCAATTTAATTCCCCTAAAACAGAAGGAAGCGAAAGAATTGACAGAACGCAAGTGAGTAATTTTGTAGAGTACTACTCGTATCATTTGGCTCGCCCAACCACGCATGTTTTTTTGGGTTGAAAGTTGGAATGATTGCGGCTTATGTGATATTGAAGTTGGCTCCTGGTCAACATTCTCTTCACTCTACTCTTTTGTCCGCCTTAATAAAATCAAGCAAATCGCGATGTGGCCTTGAGCTATAACAATGTCTAGGCATCCTCCATCCGTCGAGCCAATTTGTTCGCTTTAATCACCATTTACATCTTCCACCATTTAGCTGCTGTCTTCATTAGCATTAGCATCTTCAAATCAAGAATTGAACGTGCGTGTCCATCACCCATGGATATTTATATCCTTAAGCTTGTCGTATAAACATTCGTATGTCCCATTTAATTCGCTGATTTGAGTTTTTAATTCGAATTTAGATGTGACTTTATGTGAGAGCTTATTACTGTAACAAAAAAATTAGATATGATTGTTTCTGAGAACTTTTTACTATAGTAAAATTCGAATCGGTGAAATGAACATGACCTTAATTTTAACATTCTTTAATTTGAAAGATATTGCTTATGTATAGGTCAGATTCAGCCCTCTCTTGACAAAATTTACTTTGCAACAAGAGACTTGATGTTAACACAATGATTGGTTAGAAGAAAAAATAGCAATTTGAAAGCTTCAGCTGACCACAAGCCTTACCAATCATGAAACAGACTTCTAGGGCCCTAAAAGTCAGTTTTCCTGCTAGCTTTACGTATTGCAACAGGTTACCAATACAAGTCATTAGTCCTCCAGTTCCATTTAGAACATAGCCTTTACAAGGTAAGCTTAGCCCCTGTTTAACAGTATCAAACAACCCTAAATCAGCAAAGTCAGTCTGGTATTCCTTCTTTGTGGTAATGTTTCTCCCCATTTTTTCTTTAATAAAATTTTGTCGTCATTTCTTTTTTTTTTTTTTCAAAGTCAGTCTGGTATTTTGTCTATCAAAGGTTGAAAAAAAAAAATCAGATGATCCATCATTTGCATCAATTGAGAACAGAAGCAAGCTCTTTATCGGGGTTTGTGATAAATTCAAGAATTGCAGCCAATTTTTCTGACACCAAATTCTCTAGGACAGTGAAAAGAAGCATAAAAAGAGGAAAACAAGATGAAGAAAGAAGGGAGAAAGAAAGGAGAAGATTGGCGAAGCGAAGATGGAGGAAGATCATTTACTTTCAAAAATGTCAAAGAAAAGGATTGGTCTTTCGTTGAAGGTTCCTATTCATACCAAGAACAAAATCTACAGGATAAAAGCAAAAAAATTTATCAAACTAAAAAAAAATGTAAAGCATATGAATTTCATAGCACCCTCAATATCCCTAAAAGGAATGCCTAGCCAAACGTAGGTTTGTCGCACCTTACCATGAACCCGTCTAGGAACTCAGCTCTGACTACAGTATAGATCTCATAATGAAGAAGGCTAGGCGGCCGTTGATAGGAACTGCAATTGATCTTTCTTTCTTGTGCTGTTGAAGGAAACTCTCTTTTACTTGGAAGAAAACACTCTCCTTACCTTTAGTAAATAGGATATCTCTCACTTTAACAAAACTTATCCTTCCGTCTCTGTTATACCTAAAGGCATTGGCTTTTCTGGGTTTTTGAAGGTTCCCCATTTGGCTCAAAGGAAGTCTAAACTCGAGCAGAAAAGAGAATGAGCCAAGTGAACTAGCAAAAAACAGGTCATCAACCGAAATACCAATACTGCAGGGAATAAGAGATAACTTAATCTAAACAATCAAAACTGTTATAGGTAAGTTCCATAGATACATAGTTAAGTGCAGGCAAGCTCCATAATTTTAGTTCAAACCTAAAAAGATAAACAAAAAGATTTGAGGAGAAAAGGAAGAAGAAAGAAAGACCACAAGTTATGAACGGACAGAACTAATATCAATTATTCCAAGTACCATAAAAGCTCCAGATTTTCAAGCATTTAGCAATGCAACGGGAAACACAACAAACCCAAAAAAAAAAAAAAAAAGAAATGATAACACATATTTCTATATCATCCACAAAGCTACACAATCTAAGCATTCAAGCAACTTAGCACAAGTTATGTAACAATCTACTAATGACTGATCAGAAGAAACAGAAAGAGGACCACTCTCGCTAATTTCATTAAAAAATATGCATATAATCAACTATGTTAAAGATAACAAGTCCTCAGAATCCCAAATTCTAGGGTTACAAAATTCAATTTTTCCAATCCAAACTCGCACGACCTAGAACTCAGGGAAATCAAAATATGAGATTCTCCGAGCGAGTCCAGCGATTACTTATCTTTAGTGGAGACTCCGTACTTCTCTTGCATCCTAGCGATCTCCTCCTCCTTCTTCTTCTGATCGAACTTCTTGCTCATCTTGGCCTGCTGATAGTAGAGCACGATCAGGTACCGGTTCGCGACGTTGAACCCGGAGAGGTGGTCGACCGCCGTCTTGGCGTCGTAGATGTCCTCGTACACCACGAAGGCCGTACCGCGAGTGTCCTTGTTCGTACCAATTCGGATCTGGCGAATCGCTCCGTACTTGCCGAAGATGTCGTACATCTCTTCGCTGGAGATGTTGAAGGGAAGGTTCCTCACGTACAGCACGCGGTTCACCTCCGGGGGAAGCCGGGTGTTGCTCTTGCGGAGGCTGATCGTCGCCATTAGGGATTTGGGGTTGGGGACGGGTGTTTGGACGCCGAGAAACTGAGGGAAAGGTTTTTCTGGGAATTTTATTTCGGGGAAAAAGGGGGAAAAGTCCCTGGATTGAGGCGTATGGGAATATCTTCCGAATAAATTGCTTTCTCTATTCCTGGTGGCGGTGGTGACTGGTGAGTCTGGACTCAACTCGAGGACGAAAAATACACGTAAATTAAAAATAATTTTAATCTCATGATTCTAATTTTAAAAAAAAAGAAACTTCAGCCCCGTTCACTTCGCTGATTCGAGTTTAGAATTCAAGTTTTTCTACAGTAAAAAGCTCTCATAAACAATCACATCTAACTTTTTTACTACAGTAAAAAGCTCTCACATAAAATCACATCTCAACTCGAATTCTAAACTCGAATCAGCGAAGTGAACGAGGCTCATTGCTATGTTTAGTTCCCAATTTGAACCTTAATTCATATCTTAATATTACAGTGTTTTATCCCATAAAAATTTCAATTTTTTATTTATTGAGAAAGTATACTATTAGTTTTAGATCTTATTAAATATATATCCATGATAATCTAAATGCACATAAAATTTGAGAGAATGTAGTAAATAACAAATTTTTAAAATTAAATTAAGCAAATATCAGATTTTAAAAGTATTTAAAATAAAGAACAATTTATGCGCGTAATGGTTCATTTACGGTTAGTATAAACAATTTTTTCACCTAAATTTTCTTTTTACGATTTGTAAAAAGGATTTTTTCCATGTAATTAAAGAGTTTTAAGATTTTGTTTTACTATGTAAGTCATTTTTTACCAATTGTAAATGAATCATGTATACGGTAAATGATTCATTTACAACATAAATTCGTATTTATTTTAAATAGTTTTAAAATTTATTATTTACTTAATTTAATTATAAAAAATCCGCTATTTATTACAATTTTTCATTTTATTTACAGGCTCGTATGTAGCATTTTCAAAAAGGTTTTGTTTTAAAAACAATCTTAAATATTATCATGAATATATGTTTAAATTAATAATGTACTTTCTCAATAAATGAAAAACTGAAATTTAAGATTGTTTTGAGAATTATAAGACCACTTCTAAGAATTGTGTTTGATTAGTTTTTTTTTTTTAAATTATTGTAAGTATGATAAAAAAGTGAAATTATATTTAATTATATTTATGAAATTTTATTTTGAGTACACCTAATTATTAATCTTAAATTAATATATTAAATAATTAATAATTGATAATCACTTAACAAATAAAAATTAATAAACTAGTAATTTAGTAGTAGATATATTATTAACGGGTATATTTGTAATTAAATATTATATATATAATAAATTAATATGCTAAATAACTAAAAATAATAATTAATAATCAGTATATAATTATGTTAGTAATGTACTAATAATTACAAATAAGAATTAGTTGCTATTTAATACTTACTGTTTATTTTTATTGCTAAATTACAAATTTAATAATAAGAAATTATTATTTAATTAAAAATTGAGTAATTATTATCTATTTATATAATTAGTAATTATTAATTATTTAGTATAATACCTTTTTATGAAAATAATATTGTTGATAAGTACCTGAAAATAAAAATAAAAAGGGAAAAATAATTTTTAATCATTCTCTAATTCTTTAATCAAACACAGTTTACAAAATATTTTCTCGTACCTCAAAAAATGTGCAGAAACATTTTCAAAAATAATAGAAAAGCAATAACGAACGCACACCCTATGATTTCATTAGTGAATGCTCAATTTTAACTATCTAAAAGACTAAAATATCCTTGAAAGTAAAAACAGGTGGAAAAGCAAAAAGAAAAAACAAAATAAAATCTCAAGTTACAACCATTGATTTTTTTTTCTACAATAGTTTTTCTACTATGATATATTTTTTATGAGGTCCAAAATAGAGAGTATACTTGCACAATAATTAAAAGGGCGGAATGGACATTTTATGTTTCAAAAAAGACGCTCAAATATTCACACTATGCTTTTTAAAACTCCAAGGTACTTATTTAATAGTATTAAAAAGACAGAGTGCCTCCGAGAATTCTTAATAATGCAGTCCAATTGAGATAAATGGAGACGACAATTAGTTCAAATTGCCAAAATTTAAGATGTTCGTATCAAACATGCCCAATTAACGAAAAGTTTGAGTGTGTTTGTATGTCTATGAAAGGATATATTTTCAAATCTTTATTAAGAAAGTATTAATCATTGGTGACATTTAGAAATTTTTGGGATGCTAAAATATACACCCCTAATCATTATGAAACTTTTACGATGACAATAATTCAAAGTAAGAAAAATTTGCCTCTTGTTTTATTTGGAGAAAATTGGAGAATTAATGTTGTAATCGTCTTATGACAATCTATACATATACATACACATTGATATGTATACTGGTGGAAATGTAATTATTAAAAATTTATTCATTTATATATATATATATATGTAATACATATATGTAACGATAGATAAACGTAGTTTTTGAACCATAAGTTCCATGCACGATCACTATCTATTTGTATGAAAATAACTGTAAGACCGGTTTTTAGCCCAAGACATCTTGATAGCTGATAAATTCACAATCCAAATTTAGATAACATTTATTCTCCTTAGATTCTTCAAACAAGAAAAAAATCTCTTGATTGATTGGGCACATTTTGTGGCCAAACGATCTCTCCCTTATTAGATTATAGCATAATCTTCCTTGTTTTGTCTGACTCGGACGACAATCTGTTCTTAGTACTTAGCCAAGAGATCTTAACTAAAAATGGTTTAAACATTGGTTATATTTAACCACCATTTAAAAATTAGGCAATTTTTAAAGGAAACAACTTTTGTTTCACTCTTGGGTAAAATGTTGCCATGGAGGATAGCAGTTATAAAAGACTTAAAATAGTGGAAGTGATATTTACTTATTTAGTAAAGTTGGTGTAATTTCTAAAAGCATTTCAAACCTTTTCTGTGTTAATAATAATCCCACCCTCTTTTCGTAAGAGTTGCCATGGCTAACCGGAACGAGGTACGCATACTAACTCCTAATGAGTTTTTGATGTCTTGTTTATGGGATTTCTTTCTTATGGAAGGCAAAGTGAAAGGAAATCTTTTTACCGGATAGATAAGATGTTGTAGGATTATTTTGTGTAGTTGCATGAATTAGAACAATTTTATAAGGCACCGACGGTATTAAACACCAGCTATTAATTGAAGGTAAGTCTCGCAATATGGGACCCTCATATGAGATCCATCTTCTATCAATGATGGTGTTTAACCTCAACGGTGCCTCTAAGCATTTTTTTTTTTTTTTCATGAATTATAGGGTTCACTTTTGTTAGGCTGCAGAATTTGCTTTGCTTCCTGTAGGGGACCAATTAGGCTATTACCAAAAGAGACTATTTTGTATTTTTATTAATCATCTCATATTCCAACTATTAATTTGGATTTATGTCTTTGTGAGTGCTAAACTGGGACTCGTATTGCCCCTAACATTGCTCTATGAATATCCTTTTTATGATGTGATGAGATAAAGGTTAATAGTGCTAACATTATGAGAATATATGCAAACCATTCTTGATTAATCTACTTTTTCTTTGGTGCAATGCTCTCATACCACATTGTCATATGAATTTTTTGTTCCATTAAGAGAACTCTTCAAACCTGGTTTATTAATTAGATATCATATCTATGTCACGTTGATCATTAATTTAATTTTAATTTTCATATTTTCAGGAAAATTCACCGACACATATTAGAAAAACTAATTTATATGCATCAAAATAACTATAAAGTTTCTTAATTTATGTTAGCTTTATATATTTGTCACTTAAAGGTTTTGCCTTGTTTTCTCTCGTTATCTTCTTATGATTACTAATGTTAACATGTTGCTATAGCCATGTGCCGATTTGATTTCCTCCTCAGTACAACTTGTAAGTTGGCGCAATATCTGAACCAGTTAAATCATTTGAAAATCTACTCTAAAACACGATAATTTTTTTTTTTTTTTTTAAAAGTGGGGCAAGAAAACATTTGAGCTTGTGTTGGTCAATGTGCGTTGACCAAGGGGATATTAACCAATACAAGCTCAAGATATCAACTCAAATCCTTTCCAAAGACCACCTTTTCATATATCCAATTAACTCTTTTGAAAAGCTATTCTAAGACATGGGAAATTAATTTTAAAAAAATAATAATGTGGGGGCAAGAAAACACTTGAGCTTGTATTGGTCAAAGTGCGTTGACCAAGGGGATATTATTATTAACCAATACAATGTCAAGATATCAACTATGTCCTTTCCCTAAGACTACATCATATGCATCCATAGATCAATGTTTATTGCAAGATGTAATTGGCTTAAAAAATTGCGAGGCAAATAGAACACTTGAGCTTGTATTGGTCAATGTGCGTTGACCAAGGGGATATTAACCAATACAAGGTCAAGATATCAATTCAACTCCTTTTTCCCATAAAAGTAGATCATGTACATCCGTAGATAAAATGCTCATTGCAAATTGTGATTGACTTAATGTGATTCAAGATGTTAGATACTGACTATATATCCTTTTTTCAAAATTTACAGAAAAATGGTTGGATGTCTGTTCCTCAATTTGGAGGGTGGGAACACAAGAGCCCGGGACGCACCGACTACTCCATGGTGTTTTCCCGAGCTCGGGCCAATAGGAAGCAGAAAAAGACTGACTTGAGTGAGTTCAAGCGCTCCAGCCTCGGAAACGAAAGGGAGCTCATTGCTCCTCGTGGACCTCCTCACCAAGATGATTCTGTCATGGTAGGACTTCATTTCACCAAAACTCTAACTCATGTGTTCATCATACTTTAAGTTGCATTGCACACCATCATTCAATAGGTAGTCCTTTATGTCGCTTGAGTTGACACCATATATGTTCACCTGTTTTGGTCCATATCCCCTTGGTCAACGCACATGGACCAAACATGGTAGAACATCGCGTCCCCCCACGAAATTGATCATAATACACCAATGAGTATATTACCTTTCTGAAAACAGAACAGGGAAAATGAAAGAGAAAATAATTTTGCTCAAGTCTGTCACATCATTCTTTCGTTCTGATATGCTCACACTAATTTCCATGCAGAGGAAAAAGAAGATTCTGACCTACATTAACTGCTGTATTAGACCTTGAATTGCTTAGTATCCAAACTAACTACCTGTCAAGCTTCCAATCATTTGTCCCCTATTAATGGCCTGTAAATTATATAGACGAGAGGTTTCTCTAAACAGACCTAATCAGAAGTTTCTGTAACTTCTAAGTGTGCAATATGCATATTATGTATTATGTAACTAAATTTGGATTTCAATTTGTACTTCTACAGACACACACACACAAAAACACAAATGTATGTATTTGTATGTCATTGCTCAATCACACGGCCATGGCAGGAATCTGACTAAATAATATTAACACGTATTCATATAAACATCACACAGTAATGTACACAGGAGGTTGTGCAACCTAATTATTCACATCTTGGAAACTAATGACAGTCATTCCAACAATTCAAGTTCGATCAAATTCTTTCTTTACTAATGTAATGAAATCACACTAACTTAAGATGATAATTAGAAAGAAAATATTACAATAAAACATGCCATTTTTAGTTTATTGATATAGAACGCTTAACCGGAGCTCGTAGAGAAGATAAGTAGTTAGCATCTGCCTTGTCAATTCCATTGAAAAGATAATTAAAAGGTGGCAGCTCTATGTACTTTCCAGAACCTGGATTAACCTTCAATTCATCATTTTGCCAAACAATTCTTCCACCAGCAATTGTCACCTCAACCTTTCCCTGAAAAACAGATCGTGAACTTAAACACCAAGAATGCCAGGAACAATAAGCAGACAGCAGGATACACGTACAAAAAGATTTTAAATATTAAAAGTACAGGTAAATATAGATGTGTTAGTAGTCATTAAAGAACTTGTTAAGCGGAAAGCTAAGAATAGTTATGGAACGCTAGGTCAGAGTAAAAATGCATCAAAATGAGTTGCGAAAGTGTATATTGACAATGCATAAATTTGAATTCCACCGTTACGTCTTTGGTAATATGCGCGTCATCAATTTCACATGATTTGGTATGTGAATCACAGATGTGAAGATACATGAACAATGCTCCTTTTTTCTTTTTCTTTTTTTCTTTTTTCTTTTTATTACCTAACATAAACAAATGTTTCAACTAACAAAAACTTCCTGTAAAAACCATTCTACTTATTGTTTTCCTTATTATGTCAAATATTCTGTCTCAAGTTATTCCCCATGCATGTTTTCCACGGTGGGTTACAAATATGCTCTATAACTGATAGGATCCCGACCTTAACAATTAATGGTTATGAGTATGAAGGAAGGAAAATCACTGAATCGTATTATTATTAGAACTAGTCACCAGAAAACAGAGAATGAGCTCGTCTGAGCTCGGTATTACAATCGGAATGGAAATTACAGAAGAACGAAAGGGATAGAGAGGGATTTTCGAGGAATCCCACAACCTCCTAACAACCAACTCTAGTCAGGCCAAAAACAAACCACTCCGCACTCGCCCTCGCTTAATACCACACAGATTCTCTAACTAACTTCCCACGTCAGCTTCCCCTGCCTCAGCCAGACTCATATTCCCAGATGGGCCTGTCTGGACCCCCAGCCCCTTATCTTCCATTCCATTTGGGCCGGAATCTGCCACCAAACCACCCTTGGTCCTCCTGGTGTAGACCTTCCTCACCGGAGGCCTGACACGACTCCCCCCTTCGAAGACAACCTTGTCCCCAAGGTTGTAATGAGGAAATTGGGCCTGAAACACCTCTAGAAGCTCCCAGGTGGCCTCCCAGTCTGGCAGGTCCTTCCACTGAACCAACACTTCCGTGACTTGTTTCCCTCCCACCGAAGTCCACCTGCCGCGAAGAACCTCGGAAGGCTCGACCTGCAACTCTAACTCATCCGAGAGCTGTAGGGGAAGTGGCTGGTGCTGGAGTGCATCCCCCTTGAAGGGCTTCAGCTGAGAGACATGGAAGACCGAGTGGATCCTCGCGTCTGCCGGTAGCTTGAGACAATAGGCCACTTCTCCAAAACTTCAAATGGCCCATAAAATCGAGGAGCCAACTTTTCATTGGGTCGACGGGCTAATGACTTGAGGCGATAGGGGCGGATTTTGAGCAAGACAAGGTCACCGGCCAAAAAGGAAAGTTCCCGACGGTGAACATCCGCGAACTTCTTCATGCGCTGCTGTGCAAGCACGAGGTTGCCCCTGAGCATATCGAGGAACTCGTTCCTTTGTCGCAGCTGGAGGTTGACATCTTCCACGGCCGAAAGAGAATCTTGGAAGCGGTGAACAGTTGGAGGATCGCGGCCATACAACACCTGAAAGGGAGAATGCCGCGTTGATGCATTATAGTTGGTGTTGAACCAGAATTCTGCCCAAGGTAAGAAGCGGAGCCACAAGCGAGGCTGATCACTCGCGAAGCAGCGGAGGTAAACCTCCAAACACCTGTTCACAACCTCGGTCTGGCCGTCGGACTCGGGTGATATGCCGGGCTGCGTTTCAGCTTGGTCCCCTGCATGCGAAAAAGCTCCCGCCAAAAGAAGCTCATGAAGAGGGGGTCCCGGTCGGTGACAATGGAGGCCGGAATGCCGTGTAGCCAGACTATTTCCCGCACAAACACTTCAGCGACTTTCTTGGCCGTGAATGGGTGAGAGAGTGGTAGGAAGTGTGCGTACTTGGATAACCGGTCCACGACCACCAAAATTGTATCAATCCCCTGCGACCGTGGCAGCCCCCTTATGAAGTCCATGGAGATATCTTCCCACACCCTCTCCGGTACCGGCAATGGTTGGAGCAATCCTGCGGGTGTCATTGCCTCATACTTCGAATGTTGACAAATGGAACATTGAGCAACATATTGACGTATATCTTCCTTCATCCCCCGCCAGAACAGGTTATGCGCCACTCGTTTATAAGTGCGCAAAAAACCCGAATGACCCCCTAAGGCCGAGTCATGAAATTCGTGCAACATGCGTTGTATCCATGGCGATTGCCTAGGAAGGACGATTCTGCCATGGTAACACAGCAAGTCCCGCTGTAAGGACCAACCCGCAGCCAACTCCTCACCCTGAGCGAGCTTCTGTAACAAGGCAGCGCAGTTGCCATCTTGCTGCTGTTCCTGCCTGATATCCGCCCAATTTACTAGCTGCGGAATGGAGATGGCCGCTAACTCCACCCCAGTGTCAGCCCCTCGTCTAGAGAGTGCGTCAGCCACACGATTCGACGCCCCTTGCTTGTATTCCAACTCGAAATCATACCCGAAGAGCTTAATTACCCAGCGAAGGTGCTCTGGAGGTAGCAGCCGCTGGTCCATGAGGAACCGGAGCCTCTGCTGGTCCGTGCGTACCACGAAGTGCCCGCCAATGAGGTAATGGCGCCACTTTTGGACAGCCAACACGACCGCCATGAGTTCCCGTTCGTAGACGGACCGGAGCCTAGAAATGTCGGAGAGCGCCTTGCTGAAAAAAGCAATGGGCCTCCCCCCCTGCATTAGCACCGCCCCAATTCCCGAACCCAAAGCGTATGTTTCTACCACAAATTGCTTGGAGAAATCCGGTATTGCTAGAACGGGAAGGGAAGTCATAGCCCGCTTTAGTGCTTCGAAGGCAGCCCCCGCCTCTGGGGTCCATCGGAATTCTCCCCTTTTAAGCAAATCGGTCATGGGTTTTGCCAACCGTCCAAAATCCTGAACGAAACGCCGGTAATAACCCGCCAGTTCTAAGAATCCCCTTACTCCCCGTACGTTCTTGGGTGTGGGCCAAGATAGAATTGACTCCACCTTGGCCGGATCAGTGGCCACCCCTGCAGCTGAGATAACATGCCCCAAGTACTCCAACTGTGGCTACCTAAAAACGCATTTCTTCCGATTTGCAAAAAGCTGCTCCCTCCTCAGAATGCCTAGGACTACGACGAGGTGCTCTTCGTGTTCCTCCCATGTTCGACTATAAATTAAAATATCGTCGAAAAACACTAAAACGAATTGGCGCAAATAGGGTTGAAATACCTTGTTCATAAGTGCCTGAAACGTGGCGGGAGCGTTGGTCAAACCGAACGGCATGACCAAGAATTCATAGTGCCTTTCGTGTGTTCAGAATGCCGTCTTCTCCACGTCGAATTCCCTGATTCGTATTTGATGGTATCCTGCCCGCAAATCCAACTTCGAAAACACCGCGGCCCCATGCAGCTCGTCCAACAATTCATCTATGACCGGAATTGAAAATTTGTCTGGCACGGTAAGTTGGTTGAGGGCGCGATAATCGACGCAGAAACGCAAGCTTCCATCCTTCTTTTTGACCAATAAAACCAGGCTGGAGAAGGGGCTGTTGCTTGGCCTAATGATCCCTGAAGCCAGCATTTCTGACACCAATTTCTCAATCTCATTTTTTTGCACTTGGGGGTATCGGTAAGGCCTAATATTGGGCGGCTCAACCCCGGTCTTGAGGACAATCTGGTGGTCTCGAGCGCGTCTCGGCGGTAGTCCTTCCGGTGTCGCAAACACGTCGAAAACTGGGTCAAAACCCCTTGGGTGGCAGATATTCCAACATGGCCTCCCCGCCCCCTTCCTTGCCCTCAAGGACACAAATTTCAAGCAAGGCCCCCATCACCTCACCCTGGAATTTTCACGTGAGAGCACGGAAACTTACCGGTTCCCATTGTAGGGTGGGATCCCCCTTTAAGCAAATCCACCCCTCAGCTGCCCTGAATTTCAAGGTGAATTCCCGCCAATTAGCCCTGACTTCCCCCAATGTTCGCAGCCAGGAAACGCCCAATACCACCTCGGCACATCCCAATTCAAAGGGTACGAAATCCCCACTCAGTCGATAGCCCTGGATTTCCAGTTCCACACCTTTACACAACCCTTGCTGCCGGAAACAAGTCCCGTTCCCTACCTGGATGCCATAACTGCCCGTGGTGGACAAGGGAATTCACATCTCTTGCACGACCCTTAAGGAGAGAAAATTGTGCGAGGCCCCCCTGTCAATTAAAATCAATACCTCGCGTTCGCCGAGGGTCCCTTTCAGCTTCATGGTGTCGGAAGATGCAATTCCCATCATCGCGTTGAGGGAAAGTCTAGCCATCCCCCCTAACTCTTCGGCCGGAGCTTCCTCTATCTCTTCCATGTTCTCTTCTTCCTCCGCGTCGCCCTCCGACACCAACAGCACCTGTAATTGCCGGTTCTTACACCGGTGGCCAGGGCTGAACTTCTCATCGCACCAGTAGCAGAGCCCCTTGGCTCGTCGGCGTTGGTACTCCTCATCCGTCATCCGTTTGAACCCAGTCCCCCCTTCGGACAGCCTTCACTGCGGCGTGGACCAGAAACGAGACCGTGGAGAAGAGTTAGGCTCCTTACCTGGAATGGACTGAAGGGAGCTTCCAGAATAACCTGGCTGCCCATTAGGCCGCTCGCTTGGGCCCATTTCCCTTCCCAAGCCTTCATTTCGCCCTCCTCGGCCCAGTTTACCCTTCCTCAACCGATCGACTGCCTCGTTTCTCTCTTCAATCTGCTGGGCCAAATCCATAACTTCCTGCAAGTTAATGGGCCGCAATAATTTTACCTCAACCCGCACGTCCTCTCGGAGGCCATTGAGGAAAGCTCCCCGGAAAATGGGTTCCGGTATTCCTCTCATTGATGCAGCCAAAGCCTCAAAACGGTCACGAAATTCTGTTACTGTCCCTTCTTGTCGCAGAGCCATCAAGCGCTCCGTTGGGTCACCATCCTTCGCGCGGCTGAAACGGTGGAGGATCGCCGCCTTCAGATCTCGCCATTCGATGAAGGGGTGCTGCGAGTCCACTGGAACCACCCGAGGGCCCTTCCCGCCAACCCCCACGGCCCTTTTAGCCCAAACCAACAAACAATTATGAGTTAACGTTACACTAATTTTTATTATTTTTATATACAAAAAAATCTTTAAATAATACAAAATGAAGACTTTCTCCAATCAAAAAAAAAAAAAAAAAAAGAAGACTTTCTGACCCAATGATTAACCCGTTGAACGACAACTTAAGCTGACTGTACTGTGAATCAAAGAAAGCGGGGCGGGAACCTGAGTCTCAAGGTGGCATCCCAACAATGCTTCCAAGCAGTGGAGGGCCCCCTGCACGTCTCCTAACTGAGTTCCCAGAACATGGACATCCTCCTGCAGCTGAGGTACATGGTCCACCATAGCTCCCAGCATCTGAACCGTATCCCTGACAGAATCGAGACCTCCTTCAAGGCTGGAAACTCGCTCGGTTGTGCTCGCCGTGGGAGTGTGCTGCGCCATGGATCACGGCTCTGATACCAAGTTGATAGGATCCCGGCCTTAACAATTAATGGTTATGAGTATGAAGGAAGGAAAATCACTGAATCGTATTATTATTAGAACTAGTCACCAGAAAACAGAGAATGAGCTCGTCTGAGCTCGGTATTACAATCGGAATGGAAATTACATAAGAACGAAAGGGATAGAGAGGGATTTTCGAGGAATCCCACAGCCTCCTAACAACCAACTCTAGTCAGGCCAAAAACAAACCACTCCGCACTCGCCCTTGCTTCCTAATACCACTCAGATTCTCTAACCAACTTCCCACGTCAGCTTCTCCTGTCTCAGCCAAACCCATATTCCCAGATGGGCCTGTCTGGACCCCCAGCCCCTTATCTTCCATTCCATTTGGGCCGGAATCTCCCACCAGACCACGCTTGGTCCTCCTAGTGTAGACCTTCCTCACCGGAGGCCTGACAATAACGTTGCCATTACAATGCTAACAACTCGTGTCATGGCAATTACTAAATCATCAGCTAGCTTCTGCATTAATATCTATGTAAAGTAATTCATTATCATGTCCCCACTCAATTTTGTCAGAACTCAAGTCTTGTGGAATGTGGTAGAATCTTGACGATTTCCATATCACATCAATAATTTTTTTTGCAATCTAAAGTAACAAACAATGCTTATGAACTATGAGTCCAAACTTCTCTTAACAATGATTCCATCATATACGGTAAGACTAGCAAGAAGAAATGCAATCTGGAACTGGGATATGTTCTTCAGTATATTTCTAAATAAACATTTAGTAAGTTTACAACCACGAAAAATTGAACCGTAGTGCAATGAAGAGCCTTTTCATGTTAAGGTAATGGCTGAGTCATTAGATAGTGAGCGATAAGAATTACCTTTCCTCGCCTTCCTTCATATACATTTGTGTCAGATCTAGAGTGGTGGGACTTTGCACTTATTTCAAAACTTGAGTTTGGATTAGCATTTATCTTAACATGTGCTCCTACACATTTACTTTGTTATCTCAAAGGACTAAGAATAGATATATTGTAAGGGAATACATTATCAACAGAATAATATCAAATATACCATTCCGCGCTTGTTACTCGGACATAGTCAGTAACTGAAATTTGGCCAGATTCCTGAAGGACATATGAGATCAAACCACCACAAAGACTATAATTCTACTTAAAGCAATTGGAGAAATAAGCCAAAAAGTTATTGCAGCTTACCACCATTGTGTCCCAGACAAGGTGCATCCTCTCCTCGATACCTGAATCCCATTTCAATATCAAGAAGGATGATAAAGTAAACTAGTTAAAATTTAGGCCCCCAAAAAGCTCGTGACTTTTTGAGTTCAGAGACACTCTATTTTCTATATTACCGTTGACACCATTCGGGATTTTCCGGAAATCATCAATTCCAAGAGCCTTCTGTGTGGAATTGAAGGTACAGTGGTCGGTTCCTACAAGCTGAAAATTGCATAATTTACTATAAGAATAAGCTGAAAAGATTTCGATACATGTAATATGGTCATTGTTAAGAATTCCTGTTAAGTATCAAAAGTTTTAGGATTAGATTCACTTGTGTTCTTCACTTTGGTAAAATATTTCATATATCTCCAAAACACAATTCTTTTCTTTAAAAAGATAAATAAACGAACCCAATTCTTTAAGTTTTTCCTATTTTTGTGGATCTAGAGTATCTAGAGATTTTATTTGGTGTATATAGCTGTATATTTCTTTCCTTAAAAGTAGGAGTAGTTCCTAGAAATCAGGATCAATTCAAATGGATCCTTGTGTATAAATATACCCGAATTCATCCAAAATAAATCGAAGAGAATTCCAATTCTGGTCTCCTTTAAGCTTTAGCAACTATAACCGTGTAAAAAAATATCAATAATAAACAAAGATAAAACAATGTCTCATTTCTTACTTTGCTGCAGTAACAAAATCAGAATGCCAAAGCCAAGAATCATCAAGGACCAACCCAGATACTACAGGTTCTCCAATAACCCTCTGCCCTGCAGGGTGAAAGGAAATAACTTCCTGAGAGATTGTAGACCACCAAAATTAAGATCTTTCAGAAGAAAGAGCAGTAAAAATGATGAGGTAAATTTATGACTTGAAAAAAATACAACAAATTAAATGAAACGACCGCCAACACTGGCAGAATTATCTCACGATACTTTTCACCTCCAGAACTCTTCTCTGTCTAAATATTTGTCTGTGCATGATGTTAGAAAGGCAATTTCTTGGTAAGCAATCTTAGAAATATGTTAAAATCCAACCCCACCAGGATATTTTAAATTTTCACATATTTGGGTCCTCAAACAGTGAGCAAGTGGTGATGCGTTCATTCTACAGATAATTTTTTCTTTAATAAAAAATGTCTGAATGTACGCTTCAGTCTAAAGAAAAATCTTCAAAGTTGCAATTCACTCCAACTCTACAGTTCATGAAAGCATCTGTCGCTTCCTCTGTTTGTTCTAAATAATTCATAGAGCTCAAAAGATCTAGTAAGAATTTTATCACGCAGAGCTAAAGACTGAAAATTCAAGTTATTTAAAGAATTACAATAAGTCAATAACCAATGAAAAGATAGGATATGTGATGCTGAGTGATCAGAGATTCTATTAGAAAAATGAATTTTCTGTTAAACATGTACCACCACTAACAGATTTAAGATCTTAGTGGACCTGATTTCCGAGCTTTAGCAATTTCTTCCATAGCATCAATGCTCATCACATGAACCACATACAAAGGATTGTTGATAAAACCTGCCAATCGAATTGCCCGAGCAGTTGCCTCTCCTTCCAACTACATGGGAGTTACTATTAACTTATATACAAGGATTAAATAAGCAGAGATACAGTTTAACATTCTATTATATACTTAAACTAAACGGAATAGGAAGAAATAGACCCGCAAGGAATATTCACCAGTCTCACGTGGTCTCACGTGATATAAGCCATATGTTTGCTGTTAAAGAAATTGTCTTTTAGACAATACTATGCAAATAAGTATAGCGGGAAAAGGGATCACACAGAAGAAGCTAACCTTCCAGTGGCACCCCTTTTTTTTTATTTTTTCCTAAAATCCTTGTACTTTTACCTGACACGAGGAACAAAATCTCCCTCTTTAATCTTAATTACAAAACATAAACGATGGTTCAGGAATGAAACTCTGAGAGGTCCCTATAATGGGTTTCCATGGGCTCAACCGTAAGCTAGGTCAACGTTACAGCAAGAATGTATTTTTATCAATACTTTAGACCTCGCACCCGATATTAGTACATGGAACAAAAGGGGCATTTTTTCCCCAAAAAATAAAAAACAAAAATCCTCAACATGTGCCCTGTAGAAGACATATTAGCAGCCAAGATCGCAAAAGAATGTATTTTCATAATTACCACTGGTGGCCTTGAAAGAGCATGTCCCTCAGGACCAGTAATACCAAGTTCTATCATTCTTTGTTGTCCTTCATAAACAGCATCTCCATTTTCTGCATGGACCATGGCTAGAGCGCCAAGAGCCTTGCATTTCTTGAAACCTTCTAGTAGAAGCTCATCACTAATCATTAGAGAGCCCTTGTAGGCCAAGAAAAACTTGAAAGAGTTTATCCCTGCATTTGTGAGAATAAATATACGTAGATAAATATGGCAATATTGTTTCGACCCAAACTTAGCAGCACCTGGAGAAACATAAACTACTAACCTTTTTCCTTAACCATTATTTCCATTTCTTTTGAAATGGTTTCATCCCATTTTGTAATTGCCATATGGAAACCATAATCCATGCATGATTTCCTCGATTTTTTTTCATAAGCTTCAAAACCCGCCGTCAAACTCCCATTAACAGGTATAACAAAGTCAATATGCATAGTTGTTCCACCTGCTAATGCTGCAGCCTGACCAGTGAAAAAGTCATCAATTGTTTCTGTACCCATGAACTCCATAGCAAGGTGAGTATGAGGATCAATTCCTCCTGTTAATGTCAAAACAAATTGCTATATCATTAGAAAACTTGTTCAAATATATGCAATCAATAAGTGTATCTGAAAGAAGAACCAAAAGAAAAATAACATCTGGATAGTATTGACTAGGAAACTCATAAATGAAAAAACCAAGCGTTAATAACCGTATTCAATTTTGTTAACATATGTTCAGATGAAATTAACATGATATTGTGATAATCAAAATGCTTCTGGAACCATTCCAATTAACAATTAGAGCCGGACAAGAGAGAACCCAATAAAAAGAACACAACGTAGAGCAACTGATCTCCATGCCAAAGGCCCCATGGGCTGAGTGGCAGAGGCAATGGTGTAATCCTCCCAGTTTTCAAGTCCTATACTTGAACCCCAAGTAAGAAAGGAACGTGGAGATTAAATGGAAAATTAAGGATCATCACCAAATCGGTAGCTAGCCATTGGAGCCAAAACTCTATCTTTACTACAGGGCTTGAGCCTTGAAGATAAGCATCTAAGAGCTTATCTGGCAAAAGACACTCAACTCAGTACTTGCACAGCATTGCCCCGTTGTTGCCACCCCCTCCCAGTCAGAAAATGACAACAGTGTAATGATCTATCATGCACCTATAGAAGAAGAATCTAACCTGGCATGACAAACTTTCCAGTGGCATCAAGAACAGTTACATCATCCCCAACCTGGAAATGACATCAATAAAGATAAGGATATGTGTTAAATCACGCTATAAGAGAGAGTTTAAGAGAGAGCAAGAGAGAGAGAGAGGCCATCTCAGTAGAATCTCAAAGAAAACAAAAGGAGGTGCATTCTTGTAACATCCAACACATTGGCTTAGTAGACAAATAAAGCTTCTCCCAGGTTACATAGAAATTTGAGGAACCACAGCCTCTCTAAAGTAAATGTGCTTTCTCCAAGACAAACACTATGAAATCAAAACCTTTTGTAATAACTGCAGATAATGCTAAAAAGATGATAACTCAGTGCCCAAAAACAACAAGCTCACCTGTCCAAAATATAGATTATAAATGGATCTGTAAAATAAATAAATAAATAACATCGTGCAAAATCGAAGTAAACATCAAAGAACTAAGAGTACTTGAGAGCTACTAGTAGTGAATGTTTTTGAATTTTCATCATATTCTGGCATAATTCTAAATGCGCTTGCCGGAAGCATTCGCCACCATATAGCCAGTGGCATAGCCAGAAATTCAAATTTTATCCTTAATTTATATTTTTAACAAAAATTTCAGTTATGCTGTACTTCAGAAACAAAATTATAAGTGTGTATCCACTCAATAATTGAAACATATAACTATGTCCCTATTCACCAAAGAATTATTTTCAAGTTTTTCGCTGTACTAAAAGTGGGAAAAATTCCCGGGGTCCGAGCATAGCTTCTCTATTCATATTAGATAATACAAAATTAAGTAAGAAAGAAAAAAAAAAAAAGGAAATGAATGGTTGGAAAACATTTGATTTCAAAGTCAAAGACCAGCTTATCTAACTCAAAATTGAAATCCAAGTTCAACTATCCTCATCAAGCAAAAACATTCACAAAAACCAAAGCTTGAAAAAACGTTACTTGAACGTGAGGCTTAACGGCGACAATGATCCCATCCTCCACATAAACATCAGCAACCTCCTGCTGATGAGCGTTCACAACAGTCCCTCCCTTTATCAGTATTTTCGACGCCGACGGCGAAGAAACCCCGCATGTGGATTCGCCATATCCAAATACTGTATCGCCGAACTGGAACACCGAAGATAGTTAGCAAATCAAACTCTCTTACAAACAAAGCAAGCAATTTTTCCCACGGTTTCTAGTCAACCAAACAGAAAGTAGAGATTGTTAGTACCTGGTTGGATTCGGAGATTGAAGGAAGGCAGAAGAAGAGAAGAACAAGTAAGGGAAGATGGAAAATTTGGGATCTTAAGATTGAATCCATGAATCTCTGGAAGCAGTGAGGGTGGACGTAACGATTCTGCCAATTGGCTTTATACTTTTCAAATCCTACGGGAATTTCTACGGCGTGTTACACACAATTTAGCTCACACCTATGTCTTTCCATTTGAGCCGTTGGATGCGTTGTTTTAGCTTTGATCATGTTGTGCATAAAAAAATTAAAAAAAAATAAAAAAAATCCTTAAAATAACTTGTTGAAGATATGGTAAGGTGTAAACTTGATTTTGGCCCCCAAAAAAAACAAAAAAAGTTAGCCTTTTGTGTACAATGTGAATTATGATATTAGCAAAAAGAAAAAAAAAAGAAAGATTACTGTTTTTTTCCAATTCTCTGCATCATACTTTTTTTTTTATATAGAAATGTCATGCATCATAATATGCATGATTATTGATGCTAATAAGACTAAGATAACACCTTATCCCAAAGTTTGTGTTCCAGTATCCGTAGTAGTTGGTCACCATAACACTAGTCATTTCTTTAGATGCTTACCCTATGATGTAGGGGAAAAATCAGTAGGTCCATTTCACGTCGCGAGTTTAAATTATAATTGTTTGATAAAGCTTTTTATTTGTCTATTTATTATTTATTATTATTTTAGCTTGTGAGTATAACTTTTGTCTACAAGTCATTCGGTATTTGACAGTTTCTTTCGAGCTTTGCAGCTTAACTCTTCAGGTCTTCTTCTTTTCTTTGTGGTCCTCTCTCGTTAATTGTATCGTTATTAGAGATTTGCGCCAATAATACTTTGAATTTTCTTTTTACTTTAGTTTGTGCTTTAAATTGTAATAAAAGTGCAACGATGGTGTTCTTACTACTTTCTATTTATTAATTTGTAATAATAGAGATGATTTTTTCACTGTCTGATATTGGTTATGTCTCTCACATGATTGAGTTGTTCACTAACAATGGGGATTGTTTGGTCAAGTTAAAATTTTTTTTGTGTCATGATGCTAAGTTTTTGATGGGAAGGGGTTTTTTTTAAATAGGACTTTAAGTATATTTAATTTTAGCGTGCTGATGTTTTCTCTCATTCTCAAACATCAAGTGTACGTGCATCTTTCTGTCTAATCATAGGCTTATATTGTGTAGTTTATTTATCTGTTCCTATTTAAATATAAATTCTCTAGAAAAAAAAAAAAAAAAAACCTTGGGCACTGCCATTAGTTAAGGGGAGGTGGTTTAAGGTACTTTTTTTAGGCTTGAAAAGAGTGGGTTTTTTTTTTCTTTTTTTTTTTTAAAGAAAGAAAAGAGTAGTTTTTAGGTCAAGCTTATCTTCGTGTTTAATTTTCTTTAAAAATATTTAAAAGAAGTACATGATTTTACACAATATATTTGTGTCATTTTTAGGTCTCGTTCGCTTCGCAGATTCGAGTTTTTAATTTGAACTGAGATGTGACATTTTTTAAGAACTTTTAACTGTAACAGAAAAAGTTAGATGTGACATTTTCTGAGAACTTTTAACTGTAAAAACTTAAAACTGAAAACTCGAATCAGTTAAACGAACGAGACTTAAGTTTGCGCTACTTATGATTACTCTTTTGCTGATTTAAGGTACGTTTGGTTGGAGGATTCAAACCATGTGATTCGAACAATTTTCGATTTATGTGAATTTTTTGTGAGAAAAAATACTGTAACGAATCATGAATCATGATTCGAATCAGAGAACGAATCCCTCTACCAAACAGAGCCTTAATATTTTCCTTTTGGATCTTTGGTCTCCGGCCTCCGCTTGTGCTTTGAGCACAGTCGCAACATTTTTTCTTTTTTCTTTTTTCTCTTTTTGGTTCTTTTGGTGAGAATTCTCCACGGTTGAAACTTGCACACAAGATATAGAGCTTTATATAGACACTCACCCACAACATGACCACAGCATGAAGAGCCTGAAATGGAGAACACAGCAATCAGAGATTGCCAGATTTTCTACATAAATATTATAGGAAATGGCGTCGTAGAATCACATCCATTATTTAGCAGTTCAGCCTCTGCTAATTCAAAGCTAATAAGATCGAACAGTAACAAAGAAAAACCATGTCCTAAAGCTCCTCAGCCTTGCAAAATGCATTCTTTTCTTTTCTTTTCTTTTCTTTTTTGTAGGCATACCATCTCTCGTTTCAAGAAGTCAAACTTTACAAGTCAGAGCCCTACTAGAAATGACTCAGGCACCCTCCAGAAGCATCTTGCTATTGTCGATTTTTTTTCTCTCTTTTTTTCTTTTTTAGAATTTAGTTAAAATGGTAAACTTATAAGACTTTCAGTTATACTGTAGCCCATGCAAAATAATTGCAACAGCGTCCTCCGTTGGGAGCCCTACCACAGCCGAAGTAGAAGCAGCCATGACTTGGTCCCGGTTTCTGCACCATTTGTTTTCGTCTTTGCACCCCGCAGAAGCATTTTTCTTCTTCGCCGTGCCCGATCTGGATCTGATGAAAGGGGACCAACGGTACCGATTGGTGCTTCATCCTGTAAGGGGGTGGGATGAAGCACGATTGGTACTCCGGGAACTTTTGCAGTGTTAACGGATGATCCATGGGCTGCCACGTCAGTGAGTTAGTTATGGTAAACTGGAATCCACGGTGCATTAGATAGGTAAGCAGGCGAGCAGTGTTCTTAGCATCGTCAAGGCCGCAGTGAGCACGGCCTTCCCAAGTGAGGCCAGCCAGCTGAACAGCTTCTTTCAGGTTGCACTTCACCCCTCCAAATACCTCATGGAATGGGATCTTCAGATTGATCCATCTGTAGATGGAAGAAAGCCGAACATATTAGTTCCATTCGACGGGTTGAAGCATAGAGATACAAAACACAAATAATAAATACTAAAGAAAAATTTTCAAACTCATAAACAGCAGAGACGCATTAGTCCTACTTTTAGAATTGTAAACTTCGGTACTGCTTTGTCACTGTTCTTGTTTTGCAAAGACGATAATATTTGACAAGAACAAAAGTAAATTTCTTTTGACTAGTTTGACTCCAAAAAGAAGTTCCTGAAGAAAAAAAAAATATATATATATATGATATTACCACACTTTAACTGACTTTCCTTGAGGCGTTTGAATATCCATATAAGCTGAGCAAAAAGACTAGAATTTTCAGTCAACAAAAGGAACACGGGTGACTCCAACTTTCTAACGATCTTGACAAACGTTAGAGAGAGAGAGAGACAGAGAGCAATCTCAACAGGTGAAAATGAATTCCTACTTAAGTATGACTTCAACAGATTACCAAAAATTAAGTCCTGCTCTTATAATCCACTAATTTCAGACTCCAGAAAGGACAAAAACAATCCAAACCTCGCAGAAAAGAATGAATACTTTTCTAGGATATCCAACGGCCAAACAGCCCCTTAGGAAAAAGATGCTAATGATATTTTAACTTTAGTTTTTGTTTCTCGGAGCAACAAATAATACCTGTTGAAGTATGGTGGTTTTTGGATCCTTTTGAATCGACACTCAGATTCCAGCATCACCCGACAATCCCAATTTGACCACGTAACCACAACAAAGTTAGTTCGCTTGACCCCCTTTTCTTCAAGCCACTTATCATGCAGAAATAGAGCCTCACTCAAGAGAACGCCTTTGTCAACCTGGATCCGATCAGATTACTAAGAAGTTAATAAGTAATAATGTTCACTCCTAAAATGAGTTAGAAGAGAATCAGTTTGGAACAAATTATCCCATTAGAGAACTTCATTTGAAATCTCTAGAAAGCATATAGATCTATTTTCAAATATCAGTACATCTTTCTAGACGTAAAGCAAGCAAATCCATGGAGAAAACCATTGGATATTGGCCTCGACGCTACTTCTATTCTATTAGAAAGGAACCTAGAACTCCCCACTACTTCAAACAAGAAGATAACATGAGAAATATGATAACAGAAGTTAATGGAATAAAGTCTCATTACCTGAGTTTGTTGAATTCCGGTAAGATCCTTACAGAAATTACTAAGAAGTTGATTGTGAGTAGGACGCACATATACTTGAAACTGATCTTCCAGCTGCCCAGTGATACTATTCACCAGAACCGCTGGGAATTCAATAATCTCCTGTGGGTGAGGATTCTTCTCTTTGTCACAAGTTGCCTCAAAATCTATAACCACAAAATACTGAAACTCTTGAAAATTAAACTGTGATTGATACATCTGGGATAACTTCCATAAGGGCAGATATTGAAATTTATTATCATCTGGAATACAGTATTCATGATGATTCACAGGATAGACGTGGTTTTCTAGCGGATAAAACTGGTACTGTTGTGCCTTTTGATTCTCAGGATGATAAGCTGACCAAACATGATAACCCTGTTGGTAGAATGGTCTATGGTAAGCTTCATTTGGAGGGATAGTGTACGTGGTGTTGAGTGACCCACCTTCAGTTATACCACCCACAAAATGGCTACCAGTTTCGTCTATCGGCTTCAAAGATCCTTCCCCTAATTTCCCATTATCTTGCAGGTTTGGAGGTATTGCTTCACCATGTAGGCATCCCACGGATGTGTCATGGTACTTTTGCTTTGTCTCTGCAACAGAAGCAACAATTTTTTGTTCCGATGAGAAAAACTTCCTTTCATGGATAAAGAATCAAGTACATAGGAAAGAGGATAAGGTATCCTTGGAAAAATTAAAACAAGGGAAGGGAAAAGAAAACCAGAAAACAGAAAAGAGCTAAGGAAAAACAAAAAACAAAAAAAAATCAAAATCAATGTAATAGAACGTTATTAATCAATTCATGATGTGCTAGCTACAATTAATCACTTCAGAATGTATTAAGACGTTATTTATAAAATTGAAACAATAACAAATATAATATGTGCTAGGATGTAAGAAAAACGAGTTTCAAGTATATTCAAATAAGATATATACAACATAATGGCATATATAAGATATATACAACATAATGACATATATAAGAGGATTCAAAGTATTTTGCAATTTTGATAATTTTGCTTTTGCGATTCAGGACCTAGTGTGATATTGAGTGCAGCCACCTCACAAGTACTTTCAAGAGTTAGGTGTTGAGCGGTCCAGGATTTTGAATGAGACGATTTTAGAGTAATATTTCTTTATATACAAAGGTAGACATGGAACTTTTAAAAAATTCCAGCACATAGAATTTTATCGTATAATCATCTAAACCAAGAGTGTTCATACAGTTTTAAAGAGTATTAACTCAGATTTTATCTTATCCCTTCAATCTCATGATTGATCACACACCCAAAACCCCAACATTTAAAACCACAAGTTCCTATACCCAAAAAAGCACGAGGGTTTGGTATTTGCAGGCTTAGGCTAGTAGAAGTTCTACATCCACCTCCAATGTTGAAGCCTTGAGTTCCAAATCCCAAAGAAGAAGAAGAAGTTGGGAACAAAACAGATATATGGAATTTGTTCTGTATTATGAGTATTACAAGTCATGTTTTTCTTTCTTTTCTCATGTATTTTTTTCCACTTTTCGAAGAAAGTACAAGGTCATCAAATAATAATAGAACATGATAAATAAAACCATCACTACGTCGACTTGGTTCTAGCAGCATTCTTCCCCCACCTGGTCATAAACATGGTTCAGAATGGTAGAAACAACAAATGAACAGTCTAAAAACACATAAATCATCTTAAATTGTGACAATGTGTGCAATAAGAGTTCCATACACCTTCTGTAGTGTCCTTATTCCTAACAACCAAGCTATGAGTAACTATTCTACACTTCATACTGAATTCTGACATAAACACTATTGGCTATAGAACAATATGAAACCAAGGCCCAACAATTCAGTTTATGGTGCTTTCACTTTACTATAACTATATAATACACATATATACATATATTTATAAC
>NW_010362242.1:148645-150688 GCF_000414095.1 Morus notabilis
TAAAGGGATAAGTTTAACTGCAGCCAATTATAGGAAATTAAAGTCAAGCAAGTTCCATAACCTCCCACCCCCTTCGTAATTAAGGCATTATAATCTAATCCTAAACGGAACCCACATCTTAAATTACTTTAGAACGTATGAAGCAAATTCCATCAGAGGACTCACACCTCACTTCTGACACACAAAACAAATAATATTATAAATTTAAAAAAAAAAAAAAAAAACATCAATACCCCTATCTCCAATTAACTAAATTTGGAAAAAGAAAAGAAAAACAAAATAACTTCTCCTCAGATCTCCATATCAATTTAGCACAACGCATTAGCACTCTGAATTATCGAATCAAAAGAAAAAAAATTTATAAAAAAAAATTACCTTGAATATCAAGGGTCATCATGGTGTAGTGGGCGCTCAACGACGAGAAAATTCAGATCTCCCTCCAAAATTGTCCACCTATTTCAGTTATTTAAAAACAAAAAACAAAAAATCAAACAAAAGCATTAGCGCGAGGAAAAGGAATTTAACGAATTCCGAACAAGTAAACACAAAAGATGAATCAATTAATTGGTTGGAATTGCGTAAATATATGATTATAAATTGTGAATTACATGCTAAGATCGTACAGGAGGAGGGAGAGAGATGGGTGTAAGAAGGAATAGGAGAAGAAAAAGTGTTGAGATGCCGAATTGAAAGAGAGAGAGAAGTAGAGCGCAAGGTACTTTGTCCGGCGCTCTCTCTCTCTATATCTATTTCTGTTTCCGTTTCTCTTTCTCTCGTCGCTAGCGGCGGTTGGAACCAACTTCGGAATCGCATCATGTAGGGCCACGGACTCCAAGGCCCATATCGCCCCCTCAGCCCACTTCAGATGGGATAATTATAAAAGAGGGGAAAAAAAGTAAAAATACAAATACAGTGCTTTTTTTTTTTTTTTTTTTTGCTAATCGCTTTTTTTAAATATTTTAGGAAAAGAATCGGCAAGTATGCTGTGCTACGATAGCAAACGTGGTAGTTTTAGCCATGTTTAGTTTTGTTAATTTGAATTTTTTATTTAAATAGAAAATTTTAAATTATGTAGTTTAAATTATAATTTGAATTCACATAATAAATAACCAAAAGATGAACTTGAAAAAAAATGAAAATAATAATAAAAAAAAGGGTCTTTCTTGATTTGGTCGTGTATTTTAGGGACCATAGAGCGCATTTAAACTAACCCCACTAATAATGTCTGCATTTTTCAGGAACCCAATGAGCAAATAAGAAAATTAGTGATCAAATTACAATCCATGGGTTGATAATCCACACCCTATTGATACAGATATAAAACAATTGGAAATCAATTTGTAACACACTCCTTAATAAAACTTTCCCGTTCGAGTAGTTTCAACAACTAATGGTCGCTAAATGATACACAAAAAATCTATTTATGTTTATTTTTCTTGTGTCCGTGTAATCCTAGATTTTTTTTTTCTTATTGTATCAGTACATAACTTAAAAAATTGTCTTGATTGAGTCCTTAATTCTTTATGTTTACTTTGCTTCAAAATATGAATTCATCTTTTTTCCTTGACCGGCAAAATTGGAGCCCTTTTCCCCCTAATACTACAAAACATCAATTTGCTAACCCCAAAATATGTTTTTGATATGGCGGTTGATGACCAAGCTCAATCCTTTTATAGGCAAACAATCCTATTTATAGGCAAATTTGATGTCCTATTATACTAGTGCTAAGATACTAATTTAATCCTATTCAGAAACAAACTCTTAAACAACTTGAATGTGTAATATAAAACTCTATCTTACAAAAGAAATAATAACGTGATTATAGCCCCGTTCATTTCACCGATTCAAGTTTAAAATTTAAATTTTACTACAGTAAAAAGCTCTCAGAAATAGTCACATCTAACTTTTTTACTACAGTAAAAAGCTCTCACACAAAATTACATATCAATTCGAATTAAAAACTCGAATCAGCAAACTAAACGAACCCATATATCTCAATTTTAATCTATCGCAATTGACCTTTATCTTTGAGAATAATAATTT
>NW_010362243.1:0-1196 GCF_000414095.1 Morus notabilis
CAAAGGCTGCAACAATCCCGCCGGAGACAAAGTGGACGTCTTATGTTGCAGACAAACGGCACAAGCAGCCCCAAAAGACTTAACATCCTTGCGCATTCTCCTCCAGAAAAATTCCAAAGCCAGCCGTTTGTACGTCTTTAAGACCCCTGAATGGCCGCCTATCTTACTACTATGAAACTCTCATAATAAGATTGGAATTAGTGGAGATTTTGGAGGAACGACCAACCTTCCTTTGTAAAGTAGATGCCCCCGTTGAAGAGTAAATCCCGTCGAAGAGTGCGTTCCAACCAGCAGCCCCTCTATGGTTTTGTTGAGCTCCGGATACGCCTTAACCTGCCACTGCAACTCCTCAATATTGAGCACCATTGGAGTAGTCATGACCATCAAAACCAGCCCCGCTTGTTGTCTCGAAAGGGCGTCAGCCACCCTGTTTTTTGGCCTCGGTTTGTACTGTATCTCAAAATCATAGCCAAGCAATTTGCACAGCCACCGCTAGTGCTCCACACTCACTAAGCATTGTTCCAATAAGAACTTCAAACTTTTTTGATCAGTGCGCACAAAAAAATGCCTTCCCAACAAATAAGGTCGCCATTTCTGAATGGCTAGCACAATGGCCATTAGCTCTTGCTCATAGACCGATTTGGCACGAGCACGCGCCGAGAGGACTTGGCTAAAATAAGCGATGGACCGTTGCTGTTGTATCAAAACTGCTCCTACCCTAAATCCCGAAGCATTAGATTCCACCACAAAAGGTTGAGAGTAATCTGGCAAAGCCAAAACTGGAATTTCAGTCATAGCTTTCTTTAAGCACTGAAATGCCTCCTCAGCCTCCAAATTCCAAGCAAAAGCGTCCTTCTTAAGTTGCTGCGTCAACGACCACGTAATACGCCCATCCCCAGCCACAAACCTACAGTAGTATCCCGTTAGACCCAAGAATCGCCGCAACTCCTTAATGGTCCGTGGGGATGGCCAATCCAACATGGCCTGTATCTTACTGGAATCCGCGGCTACTCTAGTCCGGGAAACCATATGACCCAAATACTCCAATTGTTCCTGAGCAAAAAGGCATTTTTTTCTATTGACGTACAAATGGTTGGCCCTCAAAACTGACATAACCCAGTCCAAGTGCTCCATATGGTCCTCCCATGAACAGCTGTAAATCAAAATATCATCAAAGAAGACCAACACAAATCAGC
>NW_010362244.1:0-34196 GCF_000414095.1 Morus notabilis
CGTATTAAAAATAGTGACTATATTTACACCCACTAAATTCGTTAATACTCCCACTAATTCATAATTTATACTTATTATAATTTTATCCTATATTAAAGTTACATTGACTATAATTAGAACCCGTTACTCGACCCAACATTAAGTATAAATAATATTATTTTCAAAGAAATAAAATAGCATACACTTACTATAATTAGAAATTATTTTTCTATAGAAAAAAAGTATACTCTAAGAAAAAAAAAAAAAAAGAGTCCATAGCCCACATCTCTTGTCAAAGCAAATTCCACCTTCATAAATCTTAAAATATTTATTTATTTTTTTGTTTTGTTCTTAAATGATCTTTCTACCTATTTTTATCAAATACCTTAAGGGAATCCATTATGCTTTGCGAATATGAGATAGTCTTTAAACCTTTATATGCATTAGGAGGATCACTATGCATATAGTTTTTTTTTTTTTTTTTAAAGTTGCATTTGGTTGTTTTTGTGTTATGGAAGCTTTTTTTTTTTTTTAATAGTCTTCATAAAAACCAAAAAAAAAAAAAAAGGAGGAGAAGAACGAGGTAAGATGGAGACAATTGATAAATAAACGTAAAACAAATAAAAATGAATGAGAAATTACGATAATTTTAAAAAGAAAATATAATATTAACAGTTGAAATATATTATATGATTTTATAAATCATATCAAAATTAAAATTTGGTATGAGAAGGTTAAGTTACGCAGTATAAAAATTAAATCTCCATAATATAATTTTTTGAGGAAAAATCTTCATAATATTTTTAACAACGTATGTTTTTCATATTTTTTATTCAGTGGCTCAATCCTGTGGAATTTTTAGAGGATTGTGTCATTGAATATGAGTACGTATTTTAACCCTGACATCTTAAATTACTTTTGTTATCTTATCAATAATCATTTATTTTTGTTAAGAGCTTATTGTTGTAGTGGTTTGATGTGGAATTATCGTATGACTAACTAAACACGTTTAGACTGACCGACTATTTAAGAATGACAATCTGCGTATGTACGTACATATCTGCGTAGGTATCCAGAATGTTCTTCGTCATCAATTCAAGCATTGAACCTGTTCAGAAAGCTATATCCAGGCCATAGGAAAAAAGAGATTGACAATTTCATCGCCAAAGCTGCTCAATATCTTGAAGACGTACAAATGCCTGATGGATCTTGGTATGGACACTGGGGAATTTGCTTCATTTACAGTACATGGTTTGCCATTAGAGGCTTGAATGCAGCTGGCAAGTACTCCCACAACTGCGACGCTGTTTGTCGAGCCGTCGACTTTTTACTTAAAACACAAAGAGAGGACGACGGTTGGGCAGAAAGCTACACTTCATGCACAAACAATGTGTGTAAATAGCTGCTAACTCCTCGTGAATTTCTTCTTCTACTTTTTCCTTCTTGTTTTTCAAAAGAAAATGGAGAGATGTTTTTACTGAGAATTATATCACTGTAATTTGGTAAAGAAAATTTCAAACAAGCCTAGGCAAAGTCTTCCTAGACTCGAATAAGGAAACAAAAAGAAGAGATCATATGAAGAACCAACAAATTAAGCCAAAAAGAAAAAAAGGACAAAATAAAAGGAAGTACCTTAAGAATATACATAATATACGTATACACACATTAAAGCTAAGGGAGGTAGCTACGTACTTCATTTTGTCACAAAAACTCATTATTATCTACAAATAAATATTACATGTAGTTAAAAAGTTTTCAGCCAAACTTATATTTTCTTGAAGAGATGTAATCCTGATTTATATATTCTATATTATATACATTCATCCTTAGTAATGTCGAGACTTCAAAAAGTCTCCGCCGAGTCAACACATAAACGCAGAATATTCGAAGTTCCGTTAGTTTCCGGGTACATTGCACTTTGCCCCTGAATTACAACGTCTCTGGCATTTTAAATCTTACAAAAATTTCTTGACACATTGCCCCTCTATATTTTGTACCATTCATCTGAAACAATGATCTATTCATTTCTGTTAAATTTTTCATTATTTTCCCCATGTAAGTGGCAATGTAAAATTTTGGACAAATTTTATAAATTTCCTCTTAACTTTGTCATTTATGTCAACATGCCCCCTGAACTTTAAAATGTACATATTATGCCCCCTGATCTTTGTTACTTGTGTAAACATACGCCCTGGGGTTAACTCCATTAAATTTTTTTAATGAAAATACTTATAAATGCTCAATGAACTTTAAAATGCACCTGTTTTGCTGCTCGAACTATAATATGTCTCCAACTTTATAGAAAAATGAATTGCTTCTATTTAATTTTAATTTTATAATTTTAATCGCTCACAATATAATTTTAATTTTATTATTAAAATATTTATAGAAAAATGAATTGCTTCTATTTAAGGAGAAAAAATTATAAATCTGCCAAATTTTGTATTCATTGCTGTTATTTTTAAGCAATTTGCTAACTATTAAAAATCTTTTTAAAACATTTTAGCTGGCCAAGTTTTGGATGATTACCGCACATGCAACATGGTTGATGTTTGTCCAGCCCGAAGGTGTCTAGTTGTTTCTCTTCTCATAGTCCTCGTATTTGGAATACTGTTGCCTGTCTGTTTGCAAATTCAGTTTTTCATGGTTTATGTTGAGATTGTTCCTCATTTTGTAGGTATTGCTTGGGTAGCCGATTTAGCTGTTTAAACAAATTACTTATTTTTCCTAAAAAAAAAAAAAAAAAAGAAAAAAATTTTAGCATTAACATACTTATTATTATAGATTTTTAATTTTTGAGTAACTATTTAAAAAAAAAGAGAGAAATTACTGACGTTACTCTTAGAGTGTATGAGTCTGTATTTTTACCACTTATTTTTTATTAATACCTTTTAACTAATGTAATTATTTAATTAAAAATATATTAATTAAGAATAAAAGATAAAATTCTAAACTTATATTATTTAAAAAGTATTTGTCTCATTTCTCTAATTAAAAACATATTATTAAGCCTAAGCGAATTCTCTTACAGCCCTCAAGAAGAAGAAGCATTGATTGACATACAAATGTTCCACTTAACATGTTTATTTATTTATTTTGCAGAAGCACAATAATAGTGACATCACAAATTCACAATAGCCATTCATGACTTGGTACAATCTACTGAATCAAGAATACTTCCAAGAAAAAAAAAAAAAAAAAAAAAAAAAAAAAAAAAAAAAAAAAAAAAAAACATACACGTTTTCAAAGAGTTAACCCAATTCCTTTTGTTTTCCCCTCAAACGGAAAGAAAAGGTGCGCGGAAAAACAAAAATGAATGAGAAAACGAAAAATATAATTTCAAATATAAGTGATAAAACGACAGATTATGAATGAGGTTTAGGAACAAGGCGTGTAGAGCAAATGGTGCAATAGAACTTGGTCTTCTTTTTGTGGGAATTTGGAATTGGAATGAAACAAAAAAGCAAATGAGCGTCAAAATCCCAAGCCAAAACCGGCCCTCCACAATATGGACACGCCGCTCCAGCCCCTTGTTTGCCTATTACTTTCTCCTGCAAATTAAACACTGCTAAAGCACCCATTTCTGCTGAAAACCTTCTTTCTTTCTTTCTTTCTTTTTTTTTTTTTGTTGTTGTAATTTTCTCGGGAAAATCCTTGTTCTCCTTCGTAATGAGATTTACAAACTGCATACTCTTTATATATTGAAGCGGAATGAACTCAATTAATTGTATAGTATTGCATAGAAAAAAGGAGAAAAGTCTCCCGGCCCATTGAATGGGTCCAATAGAAATTTAACTTGGTCGGACAGGATTTGAAAATTCGGTGCAAAGTTTCTGTAAATTGGCAAGAAGTTCCTTCGCTTTAGTGATATGCTAAAAGCTTCACGAGGCAACGTATTGGAAACTCAAACGGTCAAACCTTTTCTTTTATTCTTCGAAGAAGTGCTCAGTGGGCCCGTCACTAGCTTTTTCAATCTTGTTGTGTTGTTCTTGTTACAGTGAAATGTTTGTTAGCGTCGTCCTTTTTTTTTATATATTTATTATTTAACATATAAATTTTATTAATATAATATATTATTTAAATAAATAATAAAATAATAAAATTTACGTGTTAAATAATAAAGTAGTGACGTTAGTATTTTAATTTAAGTTGAGACGTGACTTTATGTGAGAATTTTTTACTGTAATAAAAAAATTAAATGTGACTGTTTGTGAGAATTTTTTACTATAACAAAACTCAAATCGGTGAAATAAACAGAACCTAATAATATAAAAAATTTCTTAAGTTTATAAGATGACATCACGTTAGTCGATAGTGTTACGTATTTATTTCACGTAACCTCTAAATGATTTTTTTTTTTTTTTTTTTTTTTTTTTTTTCCCTTAACCCCTAAATATTTTTTTTTTTTTTTTTTTTTTTTTGTAGATGATTGAAACTCATAAATGAAATATTCCAATTTTTTTATGTTACTTGTAAAGTTTGTAACAAGTAATATATAACGACACGTTAATCGTTGTGCATTTTCGAAAACATTTGTAAAGAATATGAGGAAATCCAAGCTTCATAACTAAGTTTTTTTCTTCTTATTGTAATAAGTTTTGGCATGTGAGTTGTCGGTTACCGTTTTTAAAATAATTTCATTTTTAATACAAAAATAAAAATAAAATTATTTTGAGAATTAATTTGGGACTAATTTTGAAATTACGTTTAGTTATTTTTTTAAGAGATTGTTTTGAGTATAATAAAAAAGTGAAATCGTATTTGGTTATAATTATTAATTAATATATTATAACATTGTTAATAAGCATTAGGAAATGAAAACAGAAAAGGGAAAACAACTTTCAACCGTTTTTTAATTTTTTCACAAAAATTATTCTTACTTTTTTTATTTTCGTTTTCAAAACATTTGTTAACAAACACGGTTTACAGACCGTTTTTATTTTTGTGTCTTAAAAGACGTGCATAAACGTTTTAAAAAATAAGTAAAAATCAATTTCAAATGCACCCGTCATATTTTAATTAGTAAATACAATCTCTTATTATTAATTGATATGACAGTGCTTTTAACACCTATTAATATAAAATGAAAATTCATATATTACATGAGTTGGTATACAATATTTAATACTTGAGTTGGTTTCCTTAACATTATTCATGATTTTTATAAAAAAGTTTGCTAGATCGTAAAGATATTTGTGTTCTAGTAATTAACAATTAATTGAGACATATTCAATTTTGTTTAATTGATTAAATTTTATACAACTATTAGAACCGAGTATACTTTCAGAAACTATGTGATGTTTAATTTTAGGCAAAAATAGATAATAAACTTCATGTTTAGTGTACATATTTTTCTTAGTAATTGGTTACATGGTTCTACTGAAAATTCTTAAGGAAATAACAAATTAAAAAATTAACAAAACCCTTTAAAATTTTAACGTTGATGTATTATAGAAAATTTGCATACCTCAAACTAGTGGCATGTGGCAAAGCTCAATTACATTTACATATTCCAGCCGAGAAAAAATTGTATTAACATAAAGCCCACGTGTAAGCCACGTGCTCTTCCTATCCAGGCATACACATAGATACTTTCTGAAAATTGACTTTAAGACTATGTACTACATAGTATGTACTATGCAGAGGGTTATTTATTTATTTATTTATTTTTGGGCGTGGACTAAAACTCACAATTTCAAAGTTTGGGGACCAAAAAATAGACCATTAATATGATTAGGGACGAAGTGGTCCTATTTATTTTTGCTCTAATTTTCTATAATGCTCGGAGAATTTGTGAAGTTTTGAGCTGTAACTTTTCAAAAAAAGACATGGAATGGAAGGATGAATACCAAACCTTTAACATTTGTTTTAAATTTTATTAATTCCAACAATGAAACACATAATCATGTGCACAGAACGTTTGCATTACATCAATAATACGATACTAAAATACAAGTGTATATATATATATATATATATATATATATATAGTCATTCCATGGCAAAAGAACCAAAAAGGAGAAGAAGGCGGCAAGCTATGATTTGGCCGCAGGAACAAGGCGTGTGGAGCAAATGGTGCAGTAAAACTTGGTCTTTTTGGTTTTGTGGGAAATTGGAATGAAACAAAAGAGCAAATGAGCATCAAAATCCCAAGCCAAAACCGGGCCTCCACAATAAGGGCAGGCTGCTCCAGCTCCTCGTTTGCCTATTACCTTTTCTTGCAAATTGAACACTGCCAAGGCACCCATTTCTCTCCCTAATTGTTTACCTGCTTTCTTGTTCCATATATACGCGTGTGTGTGTATATATATATATATATAGTCGAGAGAATAGAAATTCTTAATTGCAATTGCGACCAATTTTCTTTGAATCTTTTTGAGTCTGAAGTTGTCTGAGGGAAATTTCCTCGCGTCAACAATTGGAACTTCTGGGAAAGCAACACGATGAGCAGGCTTGGAGCTGTACCTTCAATCATGCATTAAGTTTAAGTAGTGGTGGGACCCAACCATTACTTACAGAATTTGCAATGCCGACTTTTGTTTGTTTTATTTAAACGCAAGTTTGCCCGAAGGTTTCTTTGAAAGTTCCGACATAGAGGCTGGCACCAGCAGAGTAAATGGACCGACTTTTTCAACGAAATTTCAGGTGGGACCCACCAGTATTTCCACAGAGCTTTTTCCTTTTTCGACGGGTGATTTGCTCCGGTAAACTACTAATTTATCTTTAGAAAATTAATAATTTACTAAAACTAAAATCATGATAAATCAAAAGAAATATTTTCATAAATGCCCATGAAACTTGGACCATTTTTTTTAAAATGCCTTTTATTGTTTAATACTGTTCCAAAAATCTCCTAATCTATAGAAAACCGTTCAGAATACCCGTCTAGATTCGTTTATAAATCAAACATGTCATTAAAAGTAAACTAAAACATTAAATTATAATTAAATCTATAAAAAAGATTAAATATTAAAAAAATCATAAAAAATGAATTTTTTCGGTAGGGGTGGTACTTTTGCACTACTGGTAGCGAACGTTCTCAAGAGCGGCCTAATTAGAAAGGAAAGTTTTTAAAAATACCTTTTGAATTAGAGTTCCCTTTATTTCTAACTCTTAACATTAATTCATAAAAAAGTTACTCAAATATGGGCTAATAAAATTTTCCTATTAAGTCATTTTTACAAAAGGCTCTTATTTTTCTATCTTTTAAACTAGAACTAGTTAAATAGTAAAAAAAAAATTTAGTAATTCACGTATTTAAAGAGTATATGAAATTTTTTTCAATTAGAAACTGATCCATTAAGCTTATAGACGAATCTGGATGGATGAGGCATTTTGAGCAATTTTGAACAATCAAAGTGCATTTTGAAAAAGGATCCGTAGCTCAACTCATTTCTGAATGAAAATAATCCCATATCAAAAGAAGACATTATGGATATTTTATGAAAATGCTAAGATGGGTCCCATCATTGATGACTTTTTGAAAATGCCAAAATGGGTCCCAAATTTTAGCTATTGATAAAAACGGGACTTGAAATTTCTCCTCAACTTTATTGCATTTTACACTTGCAAGCAAACCAGGCCCTCCCCTCTTTTTTTTTTTTGGTTATTAAATTTACATGACAGAACAACAATACAACACAGGAACTACAATAATAAATGCATTTTAATGCAAGAGAGACGAAATGACCACAAATTGAAGTCTCCAACCTTTCAGGATCTATGTTCAAACGAAGTTTAGAAAATTCCGACTGATTGAATTAATAAATAACCATCTATCTTTAAAGGAAGAGAGCAATCTCAAAATGCACAATACACTGTGCACGCGTGAAACAGAGCACTAAAAAGAAGCATGGCAATCACATTAAAGTTACTTCACAAAAAAGAAAGCCACGTCAAACTTGACCAAAACAAAAACTTATGTTTCTACCAAAAAAAAAAAACAAAACAAGAAACAAAAGACTAGTGTTTATTTTGGTCTCTTTTGCGGGATGGGAGAGGTACCAAAAAAAAAACAAAAACAAAAAAACAAAAGAAATATAGAAGAGCTGCTTTTCGTAACAGTAAATCTCTACATAATGAACAACGAAAATACGATGAATGCTAAATGAATTTCACCATGACGACATTCCATGTATACAATGTACACTCCCCTCACAACTTAAAAAATAAAATTAAAAAAAAAAGAAGAAAACCCCTTTCATGTTAACGCTCAAATGATTGGCAATAACCAGTTCACCGCATGAAAAAAAAAAAATTGCACATACCAAGCAAAAGTGTCAATCATGGGAACAAGTCCGTTGGATTGTGAGCCTCAATATCAACATGTCGTATGCCGGGAACGAGATACTGGATCTCTTTCTCTAACCTATCAACTTCACTTCCTAAAGCTGTGACCACTTCCTCACCTGCAATAAGAAACTTGTCAGAAATGTTGTAAATACAACTTAATTGGAAAGCGGATTGTTCGGGGCATCGCTTACCATAATTTGACATGATCTTGAGTAGTGCGGCATCATCGTTTTCCTTTGCAGCTTCACGGAACTGTACATGGTCAACTCAGTCAACAAGAATTTTCATACTTATTAGGAAAAACCCCTTGTTTTAGGGGGAGAAAGAACACTTGACTACAAATTAACATCACATTATATAAAAACACGTTATTACTCAAGTTTTATCATTAGAAACCATGAGTTAGAAGCAACAAAAGTTTAACTGTTACAAACCAATTGGGTAGAACTCACCCCTGCAAACCCTTTTGTAAGGGGATCATCTTATATTTATCCCACATGGGATTTTTAGCATCTAACATCAACATCGAAAAAAGTATGAACTTGAAAGCACTATCTGTGTATATCACTTTATTGAATTTAAAGACATCAAGTTTAAAGCAGGCATTCTGAACTTGTGGAACTTAGATCAATTAGGAGGCAAAATATGCATATAAATATAATATTATTAATACAACAAAGGCATTATGTTCGAACAAGGCATTTTGGCCTTTTGAAACTTAATGTCAGACTCAGCTACCTCAAAATTGATAAGACAAGTCAGCCAAAATCTTAAAAGCATTGTTTAGAAAGTTTTTGTAAACATTTCATCCCAATCCAACTCAACCCAACAAAAGCATCGCCTTTTATCAACAATTCATAGCCCGCCCCGCCGCCAGAAGAAACACCGCATACATGATTTGAGCTAGATAAGCACCGATTTGGTGCTAAATCAAAACCACTGGTCCACCCCATTCAATTTACTCAGATATCAGGGACACCAGCATCAATAATAATACATTAGATTATAATAGGATGGGGAAGAGGCATTCTGCCTCCTGCCCTAACACCATGCCAAGTGACACACGAACTTGAACATAGTGCATACAACTGAGAGAGTGAACTCAACAAGAGAATGTTGGAATATGGAACAATAAAGGAACCCAGAAAGAACAGTGTGACAGATGTTTTGGAAAAATTAAACGTAAATTCAACTGAGTATTTAAGTTTGCCAAGGAACTACTGACCATGGGATGATAACCAACCATGATAGCAGATAGTATATAGTTAACACGAATGGAAAATGCAAAAAGAAATGCAAGGAAAACTTTAGGTTCATCAAAAAGTTTAAATACATCGAAATTGATTATTAACTTGCCAGATTTTGTAAGAAAAAAAATTAGGACAATCAAAACTTTATCTGAGTAGGAAGAAAGACATTATGGATTTGACTTACCTGATTCGCCCACTCATCGCGACCAGTCCTATTTAGATAATTTTGCACCACCCTCACCCCATTGAAATCTGTTGTATAGACACCCACAAAATAAATAAATAAGGCAGAGATGACGTGGATTCATCTATTAGAACTGCACATTTCCAAATTCGTTATGCAGATTTTCCACTAGATTAGATGTCATTTGCCCCATATGTTTCAACAACTCAAACTGTTGGTTAGGATTCAAACCTTAGTTCAGGATTCAAATTGGTGTTTGGGAGAGGAAAATTGAAGTACAATTCAAACCATTAACAATGGTTCAAACCCTTGATTTTTAGAATTCATCCCCCCACTAAATTCTAACAATCTGATTGTTGTCAACAGTTCAACAGTTCCATATTCTATTTTTTCTCTCTCTTCAATTTCAATCTTAAAAATGTCATAATTTCTTCGTTTGAATTCCGATTGAGATGTTTTTTTTTTTTTCAATGTAATGAAGAGAGGAACAAATCCCCACCCATATTGCATATTTTTTAATGTCATTTACAATGAGGTTTTATAAGATTTGTTACAAAACTCTAATGACAATTCAACACTTTATCCAAACACAGTTCAGATTTTATTCCTAATTCAAATTTCAATTTATTTGCATATCCAAACACCGGTTCAAATCACAATTAAAATCACCACAGTTCAGATTCTACAATTCTAACTAAAAAGGTTTAAATCTTCACAGTTTGAGTTGTTGAACCAAACAAGCCGATTGTTTTCATATCTTTCAATTTAAGACTAACTTATGTTGCACATGCAATAACATTTATGATTTCCTTGCCCGCAACAGATATTCTTAGAAATTAGAATAGAGTGTTGTCAACACACTAGATGCTTTCATTAATATTGGAATCTAAAAATATATGGTTGTCAAAGCAGGGTCAAAGAAATAGAAATCATATATATGAACTTCCAACGTATCTAACAGCCAATATCAAGCTAACTAACCACAATTATAAGAAGAAAAAGACATAAACAACGAACAATGATAAATTTAACATGCGCAAAAAAATAATAAAGGGTGAAATAAGAAAGAAGCTGACGAAAACGTTACTGGTTTTTGAAATAAGGTAGTCTTAAAGAAAAAATAAAGATTAAGGTCTGAACGTGTAGAGTAAAATTACAGGCAGAGATAGAAATCATAAACATCAAGGTAAATGTCATTGCAATTTGCAACTAGTCTATTATCGATGAAACAACCAATTATACTAACAGTGATTAATTTTCTTGTATCTCAATTATGTTCCAAACCTACAGCTACTGGAAACAAATAGATGTATCAGAATATAAATACTACTCGAGATTTAAATCCAAAGAAAAATCATAAAGGAATAATATAGAATGACAATCACCTATTTCAGCCTTAAATCTAAAGAACCCAGGTCCGATCACCTCACTTTTGCAATCATATACAGCATCTACAACCTAGACCCAGAAAAAAAAAATAATTTCAAGTCTCATAGTTAGAAAACATAAATACAAATCAAGTGACTTGAGTACAATCCCATACACTGGCATACCGGATCATTTTTTAAGAAATGAAGAACCTTCTGTGTATCATTGTCATCCATTGCTCTACCAATTAAAGCATGCCGATTCCTCTGGATCAGAAATATAGCGACCTGCATAATAGATTAGGTTCAGCCACAGAATATGAAACTATGCAAGTAAACCAGTTTCAATATGTTATCCAACTTTCTTCTAAGAAGTTCATTCTTCTAAAGTGTAAAAAGCTAAAACGATCAATGGCTGAAATTTAGTGTGTTTAAATCAAGGGCCGAAACTAATTGGGTATTTTTGTCAATTCATTCTTAAAGTTAACAGGGTTAAAGTGAAGGGGCATTGACGTAATTAGAATTGGTCAAGGGAGTGTCCCTATTATTGTGGCAAAACATAGGGGTGTCATGTAAAAAGCCCTTCTTTCAACAGTTCTATTCTAAAATTGTGGCCTTTCGGTAGATTTGAGTAAGGCAGCGAAACAATGATACTGATATTTTTCCAACTTTTCATCATGTCATCAGCATATTTGAAATAGTAATAATGAAAAAGGATTCAAGAGTCACACACAACGTTTTCATCAAAACTAGCTTGAAAAAAAAGAGCATAAATGAAAAGAAAGTGAAAATATGAAAAATATGCGGTTACATCTATTTAACATATGAGATTACGAAAGCAAAAAACATTAGATACCATTCCAAGGAGGTTTCCAACAATGATTGAACCTATGGGGTCATAAATTGCATTCCCTGTGGTATTCACTGCAACCAATGATGCTGCAGCAATAGCAAGACCGGTAACAGCAGCTCCATCCTGCATGTTTTTTATCGTTCATATAAGGAAACTAGAATGCTTCCGCAAGATCAGTACACAAAAGAACAAATCAATTAAGAAACCAATATGTAAGTTCATTTCAAATAATAACAAGGAGGGATACCACAATCATAGAGAGATAAAAGCAAATAAATAAGAGGGATACTAAAATCGTTCATTAGAGATATTTGTTGAGCAAAGCAGCCAAAGCACCAAACCAACGAACTGACACACACACAGAGGGAAAGGGGGAAACAAGAAAAATACGAAACAAGAAACAAGAAAAGCCCAAATTATTACAAAGTCAGAAGTTAAATCCAAAATTTAAAGGGAAGGGAAGGAGTATCCACAGTTTCCTTAGTGATTAAAGTGCATAGAGAAGGCAAATCACTTGCATCACCACCCAGGGAATGTCTTGTAAACTAGCTAAGTCCCGTTTATAGCAATCAAGTTTTCTCTCCAGTTTTATTCCTCAGTATTGAAATTTCTATAATTTCATTCACTAGTAATGGAAATTTCTTTTCGTTTTTCCTTTTGCTCATTAAATTTTCTCTTTTCCTTCCTTTCTTTCCTTTTCCCCCATTAGAAACAGAAACTAGACGGTTCTCTATCCAGTTTTCATCTTTTTTCTAGCTAATCTTCCATTTACATGTATACCGAGAAGAAGTTAAAACTTCTCCTAGAAACAAAGTGAAAAAGATTATGAAAATTACCTCTGTCATGACAGCAACAGAAGTGGGATCATGACCTCGCCAAACATAGTCTCTTATTTTCATTCCCTCAGCAGCTGCACCTTTCTTGACAGCTTGTATGGCAACAATAAGAGAAGCACCTAAGCAATGGAATGAATACATAATTAGAAGTGGAAAACTAAAAAGATCTAGAAGAAAAATGCTTAAAGATGGGAATGGGACAAATTAAACCTTCAATAATAAAGGAACCACCAATCACAAGAGCTGCATACTGAATATTTTCAGGGGGCTGTGAAAGACACGTGAATGGATTCAATAGAAATATTGTGGCTACAAACATAATTGATGCGAGAAAATAATATATAAACATAGAAAAATAAAAAATAAAAAAGAGAGAATCTAGGATTATGTAGAGAAAATTTACAGGTAAAGTTATGTCAACATGTTACCTGTGAAGTCCACAAGTTCTGAAATCCATGAACAATGGTAGCCCCGGAGCCAAGACAAAATATGCCCACAGCAGATATCAAAGACCAAACAAATCTTTCCTTGGAATAGCCATAACTGTCAAATTTTTAAAAGATATTATTAAAGCAGATCACTTGACGAGAGAAGAAAATAGAGAAAAGTTGTATAATTAAAACCCTAACACGAATGTCTGCTTAAATGTGTTTGCATACCTAGCTTGAGCAATCAGTAGAACTCAAGCAAGCAGTTTATTTTACAATTACTTACAAGCTAAAAATATTTAAAAGGATGCTTTACCAATTCCTTTGGGCACGCTTCAAAAATTCATTTCTTTTCAATGTTCTCTATAAGTATTGAATTCAAATAAAAATCCAAACAGGTATAAACATTTTAATACAAGATAACAACAGATATCACTAATACATAAAAAAGGGGTCCAAGTCATGGTATGAATGACTCACGGATGGAGAGCATCTGGTGCACGCCTTGAGCTACTCAGCCCGTACGCAAGAAGCGCCTACAATGTAAACCCATATTAATTGCTTTTTTTAATAAGAACATTCAATTGCAAAACAACCAAAAAAAAAAAAAAAGTAAACGCATTTAGCATGGTCATCACACAACCACAAAAAGAGAAATACCTGATTTGCAAAATCTGCGACTGAGTGAATGACTTCAGCCAATATGACATGGCTTGAGGTCGCTAACCATACCCCAAACTTGAGAGAAAAAACAAGGAAGTTGCACCATAGCGCGGTCGTGACTGCCCGCTGACTAGCATCAGCATTTGATGCAAGGCATGAAAAGATTAAATGGAAAACTTTAAGACTAAATCAATTATCAATCCAAGTACTACACATACTTCAACACAACAAACATCATAGAGAAATGCTAGTGTCACTCTTTTTCTCGCTCTCTTTGTCACTTTCTTACTTCAACACAACAAACATTATAGAGAAATGCTAGCGTCACTCTTATTCTCACTCTCTTTGTCACTATCTGCACACCCCGTGGCCTGTTAACCAAAGTCTAAGCACATGTATAGCAAAATAACCATCAGGAACAAAATCTGGGTTCTCAAATGCACAAATTTTCACAACTCCATGTAATTGCTCCTAACAAATTATCACAATTGTAAACTAAATTACTTTTGAGTGGGTTTAAATGCATCGGTAATAGGTCATACAGAATTCAGAACCTAACATAGCGATAAAACAAAAAAATTCAGGTTCCGTATTTATCGAATTTGTCGTACCTGTGATGATCACTGAATTCAATCTTCTTCACGTGCTTAGCTCTGGTGAAAAAATCTGCAAACCAAATTACTCCTCATTATTTAAAAAATAAAATACATAAACATTATACGTATAAGTGTATAAAACGATACGAAAGATAACTGACTGCGATGGAAGGAGAGCTGAAGATGGTGGTGGCGGCGGCGATCGGCATTGGGCGAAAGCAGGCCGAGCAAGACGAAGCGTCTGGAACAATCGGCAGCTGCAAAGACGTGTGAAGAAGAAGAAGATGATGATGATGATGATGAAAACGACGCGGCGTTTCGATGGAAGAGTAGGAATCGCGTGGGATTGGGAGAGGAAGAGTGGTGGTTGTTGCCGAAGAGGCGAGAGAGGAAGCAAATGCAAGGCTTTGCTTTCCTCGGCACAGGCATTCTCTTCCTTTTCTTTCCCTCTTTCTTTCTTTGTTTAAATGCTATTCCATTTCCGTTTTGTCTTTTTTTTTTTTTTTTTTTTAATTATTATTCTTCTGCGTTTGGACTTTTGGTTGTGGAAAGAGAAAAGGGAAATTTTCTTCCTCTTCCTCTTGTTATTCGGTCTCTGGGCATCTGCCTCTTGGCTCTTGCCTCTCTCTCTCTCTGCAAGCACTGCACGTGGGCCGCCATTCAAATAAAAGGGGCCCACTTCTGTTGCGAGCCCGTTTAAGGTAAATTCGAATATATATATTATATATATTTACTGTAAATAATAACTTTGTTTTCAGAATCACTAACCATTATTAATTTAAACCATCGAGAACAATAACAGTTTTTACGGTTAAAAGATATTCTTCCAACTAAGAAGACGTTTGGTTTATGGATTAGAATCATAAGATTAGAATTATTTTTTATTTACGTGTATTTTTTATTAGAGAAAACACTATAGCGAATCATAAATCATGATTCAAATCGGGGTACGAATCCCTCAACCAAACAACTCTTAAATCAACTCATCATCTATATTAGGGCCCGTTTGGTTTGGGGATCCAACACAAAAGATTAGAATCATGTGCTGAAAACATGTTTGGTGTCGTATGGATTGGAGTCATGGACTTGAGTTAAAGTTCATTTTTTGGGTCCTGATTTTGAATCAGGACCCCCTGATTCAACCCAAGACTTCAGTCTTTGTACAGTAATTTCATTGTGCTTAAAGCAGTTAATCCTTGTGGTTTTTTCCGCATCTCAACACTGTCATTTGCAGAGTGACTTTTTAACAAAGGTGTACATGGATTTAGAATTGTAGATAATGTTGTTATTTTCTTTTTTTTATCAGTTTGGTTAGCAATATAATATTTCTCACATTTTTGATATATGCTTGGCTTGTTATATAATTTCATTCACATTTTTTTCATTTATTTCTCACTTAGTTTGTTATAATTTTGAGTTAAATTATTTGCATAAATTTTTTTCTAGTACTTCATTTTTTTAATTATATAACGAATTATATTTTTTTAAAATTACACATAACGAATTATATTTATTACATAATTTTTTAAATTACAATATTTTGGCCATGATTTAAATTCAGAAAATAAGACAACCAAACACTGATTTGAATCATATTTCAGATTAGAATCAAAATCATGCATATACACATTCAAACGAATGTTCTAATCACTCTGAATCATAATTCAAATCATGAATCATGATTCTAAATTAAAAGACTCAAATCACCCTGATTTTAATTCTTATACCAAACGGACTCTTTAATGAAGTAAAAAACAAGTCGCATTATTTGCCTCTTAAAAAATGGCCTATTATTACTCCTAAAATAAGATAATAAGTTAAATACACTTGATAATAAAACACCAAACACATTACAAGTAAAATTATTAATCTTTAAAGCTTAAACCATTATCAATCCATTCAAGCTCCACTTCATAGAGATTTAGGCCTTGTTCGGCAACCTCAAAAACTCAAAAAAAGACAACTTGAGTTCCAACTTTATTTAAGTTTATGTTCTTTTAAGTTTGAACTCAAGTTTGAACTCGAGTTTGAGACTAAAACTCGAGTTCAAGTTTCCCCTTCAACTCGAGTTCATAAACTCGAACTAAAATTAATGAACAATATTTTTTCTATTCTTAAAAATGCTATAACTTTTTCATTTTAATCCTGATTAAGATGATTTTTTTTCTATGCATTGACAACGAAAAGATGAATAAAACTTCACACATATACCCTATTAAATTTTTCATCACCATTGAGTTTTTATTAAAATACTATATAAATACAAATTCAAATTTTGACTCGCTCAAACACAAACTCAAAAAGATTCTTATCTCAAACCATAACTTAAATGTACACAACCAAACACAAACTCAAGTTACAACTTCAACTCAAGTTATAACTCAAATTCAACTCAAAAACTACACTCAAGTCACACTCCAAAAGAACAGGCCCTTAGCTTCAGCCTCACGAAATAACTGGACTTAAGGTGTGTTTGGAGTAAAGATCTGTGCCATGGTTCAGATCATAGTTTGTGATTCATTATAGTATTTTCTCTCACAAAAAACACACGTAAATTGAAAATTGTTCTAAATCATAGTTTTAAATCTATGAACCAAACGTCCTCTTAGACTCTCAATTTAAGTGATGTCATGATTTAACAATACTACAAATGTGTCCATTCACGATTCATTAGGATTAATTGTTCCCTTAATAATAGCTTGGATTATTTAATAAAGCCAGTCTACCCCCTCCTTTTTTTTTCATCAGTGGGTATTTCCTCTTTTAAAAGAGAAAACGCGCACAATGATTTGTTGAATGAAGTGTATAAATTACGGATTCATAATATTTGTAGATAAATGAATTTAATAACAAAGTAATCAATTAGACATTACTATTATATATATATATATATATGAAACATTCTATTTTTGATACATTTTAATAATCAATCATACAATAGAATGGAGATTAAGTGCCATCATTGTTGGGATTTATCAGTCACAAGTTTCTCCTCTCTTTCTCTTGCTGATAAAAAAAAAAAATGAAAATTAATGGGTAAATCACAAGTTTCTCCTCTCTTTCTCTTGCTGACAAAAAATCAAATTGGAAATTAATGGATAAATCACAGTGCACTTGTATATGTTGAAAAAGACAGTTAATAGGTCAATGATAAAGTGATTATGCAACATTTTAAGGCACGACTTGTCGGGAATAATTGTTCTATTTAATGATTATCTATTATGTTTAAACATTTGTTGTAGTTATACAGCCAAATGAGTGGGGGCACAAGCATTAAAAAAAAAAAAAAACTTTAGCCACGATGTTCTTATGAAATTTCAATCAAGCCTTTACTATATAATAAAAATTATAAATGTGCCCTTACTGAATAATTACAATATATACTATATTTATATTTCTTAAAAAATTATAGCTGCTTCATAGTAGCTCCACAGAAAATTTTTTGACTCCGCCACTAATTAGTTCAATTGACCAAAATTCCTGCCTTCGTTGCTAATGAAAACGGTATGAAAACGGTCCGAGATCTAACAAATCTAGTAGTTCGGAATCGAATTGGACCGTGCATACAGCATACCCCTATTGCTGGTGCAAGGAATTTGCCATATTTGATCTCTCAAGTCAACATGAGGAAATGACAATTCGCCGTGCTTCTCTGCAAGCCTGCCGGTAAACTCCAATGCACCAATCATGGGTGAGTATCAAGGGGACGAGAACAAGAATGTAAATTTTTTTTTTATTTTTTATTTTGTTTTGTTTTGTTATGTTTTTATTTTGTCTTCCACAAATGTTATTCAGGAAAGGAGTCCCGAGTCCGCCCCGAAAGTATGAACATGATACAACCTCTGCGTACCCTTCTAGACCAATCAACTAAAAGTAATGACTACCTTTAGCATGTCACGCACAGCCAGGCCCTACCTCTAAACTCCACCACAATGGACAGGCAACAAGATTACGGTCTTTTTTATTATTATTGCTTTTTGTTTCTACGAATGGAGCGGATTGAGCGGATTCTCACGCAAAACCACTGCATTCACTATTTAACATGTGAACTCCACTAACGTAATATATTATCATTTAAACAGAAAATGTGATAGTAGAATCCACACGTTAAATAATAATGCATAAAGTGACGCTAGCGATTCTCAACTATTATATAGCAAAGTTGACATTTTCAATCCACTATACTTTTACCGTTTAATCATCTCACAGATGAGTTTCACACCATTGCAAGAAACTACTCAAGTTCTCAATCAAAATCCAAAAATTGGAGAGTGGGAATTAAGTGTTTCGACCAAAATGACAAATGGACCATCCATCCCAAAGGGGAAAAATAAAATTCCTCTTTCTAAGGGAGGTAATAACTGTAGAATAACCTATTAACTACGTTACATATCCATCAGCGTAAAAGAGGGGCAGCCAAGCTTTACTATAAGAATACAAACTTTCCAGCAGGGGAAAATTGTTGAGCCCCATTATTTCTTAAAAGAAGAGCTCAACATCAAGAGCTAATATACTGAATCATTTTTGTTCCTCGTCTACTTAATGCCTGAAATCGAAGGGATTCACCAAAAACAATAAGGACCAAAAACGAATGGCTACTAATCTCGCGACCGACCTTCCTTCCTGCCACGTAACTTAAGATTTGGTTTTTGTTTCTCACCTGTGTTCTCGAAATCTACTCCATCATGCCGGGGGACGATCCTTATGGGGTGGGCTTCTGTGTTGAAAACCCATTCATCTAATGATATGAGTGAAGGAGGTGAAAAAAGAAGATAAAGGTACTTGAGGGTCTCAGCAAGAAAGAAGCTCTGCATCATATTGTCCTTCACACCACTATTGACCTGATAACAACCAATAGCTAGAAGTTAATGAAAAGTCGGGGAGCAATATAGAATTGGAAAAAGGATAAAGAAGTTCCAGCCTAACAATCAGTAATTTTGTTCCAAACTACAAGAAAAAAAAAAAGGCATTTTAAGCTCTACTCAAGTTTCAGACGAAGCATTGCTCCATCAGAGTGACTAATTCGTCAAATGATATGCATCAAGAGTTCCCAAAACTCTATTACTACTGTATTGATTTCCCCGTCTTTGTCATGACTTATCGCATTATGATATAAAGGAACGCTCTCAAGTTTATAATACCTTAAAGCAGCATGAGAAATGACAAAAAAGGTTTCATGACCATGCAGACAAGCTGTTTTTCAAGTAACTATGCAGACAACACAGAAATGTATGGGACAAACAACACCGTATCACTGTTTACGTTCTTTTTTCCCAAATCCCAATTATACAGAATAATCAGCTAAACTATGACCAAATGGTGACAACTCCTGAAATAATGACTTTTAGAAATATAATAAGCAGATAATATAGATAAGTTTTAGAAATAGAAGTTTCTTTTATGGTTTATTTATAGGTTAAAGAAAAATGTTTACCGGTTATGTAACACTAATGTTCCAACTAAATCTTCGCGGTACAAGGTTAATCTGAAGAAATGCATGGGAAAAATTGAAAAGTATTGAGTATTTAGTTGTGGGATTGAAGAGTGCATACGTCTTTCAGTCCGACATATCCCGACTCTATGCGGGAGTTCTTTTCAAATGCTTGAAATATATTCCAACCCCACTCTTGGTATGTCTTGTTTCCAGTTAGGCGCCATAGGTAAAAGAGTGATTCAAGCGTCTCTGGTCTCAGTATGTTCCATGATGTACCCACACTCATATCCTGATAATTTTGGAATATACATGAGAACAGTAGAAGTAAATTTCACATAAAGATAAATGCAGTACATGGAATATTTAATTTGGCAAGGAAAGACAAATAAGGATAACTAACCTGCCCAGGATGAAAGAAATAATTTTCTCCAGCCAATTTTGTTGGCGTCGACTGGTAGAAATTGTAGCACGTCCAAGCAAGCTGTCAAAGAAAAACTTATTTAATTGAATCAACCCACTAAAAAGGTAAATAAGTTAGGCATATTCACATAAGTTAAAATTGGTTTCAATAAAATATCTTTCTGTTAATTATTAAATAAGGCAAAAAAAAAAAAAAAGGTTCAAAAAGAGACTACAAACAATCAAAACAAGTTCGTATGCATGTAAGTTTTTCCAGGCTTTTTTTCTTTTTTTTCCTTTTCAGTAATGGATAATACCTCTTCAGCAAGTGATAAAAACTTTTGGGATTCATTAGGACCATAACCAGATGATCCTAAAGCAATCATTCCAGGAGCAAAGCATGCTAACTCATCCATCTGCAAGTAATTAGGCAAAGGAAAAGGAACATAAACAATGTGTTTGGTGAATAATGTGACATTACTGCTATTGTCAATAAAATTCACCTTATCTGTCAAAGAATCCCCGTTCTTCTCACAAATATATGTAAAGGATGATGGTGTTGTTCTCCGGATTAAGCTCTGCAAACCTTTCATTGATTTCTCCCACATTTCCCTGTTTCCAAGAATTCCAAAAGCAAAATTAATATCAAGAGTAACTCCATAAATGAAAAGGGAAAATAACTAATAAAGGACAACATGAAATGTATTTCAATGATATTTAAATTGATAAAACAAAATGAAAAAAAAAAAAGTACAGAAAATGTTGAATATATGATTACAAGAAGATATGGCATTGACTTGCAGAATAAAAATTAAAAATAAATACTAAGAGGCAAATCCTTCAAAGATCTTTCTGAACCACCAAAATCTATATTATAGTAAACCAGTAAGATTGTTACTGAAAAAAAATAAAAAAAAATAAAACATGTACAAAGATGATATGGAGAAAATTGATGGAAATTGACCAATGGAGAGAAACTAAATGGACTACTTTGCGAAGGAAAAACCTTTGACTTAAGAAGTTTGAAGTAGGAAGGGATTTAAGTTGATAAAATATTATGTTTTCTCAATGACGGCTCCTTTATAGTTTTCTTCCACTTATGTTTACTTTTGTTGGCTTGCTTTTCATATTTATTTTTAGGTCTTTAATGGTTTAGGTTAAGGACTTTTTCTTTCATTTTTTTAACAAACTTCTCACTTAGAAAAAGGTAAGAAATGCATGAAAATCTAAGCAAAAGTGATCAACTTCTTTTCTGCTGCCATCGTAAGATTAAGCTCCAGTATAAAATCGTTTTTTTAACAAATCACAAAGATACTTACCTATAACGCCTTACAGCTGAAGTTTTATTCCCTTGTATCCAAACTTTGAGCAAGTATTCATAAAAGCTGCAATTAATATTTTATTGTAAACAAAAACCAGAGTAGCACATGGAGTTAAGCACTTTCAGATTCTGAGAAATCATAAGATAATGATATCTAGTAATCAAACAACTAAGAAAAAGGAATTCATACGAAACTAGAGTAATACCTGTCTCCCATGGCACCAAAGGTTATGGGGGAGTACGACGTTGAACCTCTGTGGGGGTCAATGTAGATAGGAAGCAAACCATCCTCAGGGAATATGTTATTGAGTTGTGTTATAACATTCTCAACCTGGAAAAGCAACGAGCAATTGATTCAATTCACTATTATGCGATGAGAAATACCACTGGCCTTTGCCCCCTAAACTGCAGTGCTTAGTCATACAAGCCTGGTTCTTTATGGAGACAGAGGATGATAATCATGACCACATGCCGAGACTACATCAGAGCACTAGTTCACTAAATGTACCATTGATTCAGTAATAGAAGATACATGCGCATCAAACCATGACGGGAAACCAAAAAGGGTACAGAGGAGAAAGAAGGGTGAAAAGGAAGCATTTGGTTGCGTGATAGATAGACCTTTTGTTGGTACTTTGGGTCTCCGGTCCTTTGAGAAAGAGCAATGAATTCCAGCTGCTCCGTGGCTGAATCTGCCAAGATACTTTCACCCTAGAAGCAAATGATTATTAAATCCAGGTTAATTAAATTTTGTCAGTGTAAATTACACCTCAAAGAAAATTTGAGAATAAACACAAAACAGATACTTGCGTGCACAAAAACAGGAACTTGAACTCATAATGTGGACTAAATACGATATTTACAGTAATAAAGTCTCCCAAATGAAATTCTGAGCATAATCAGATTTAAATTCCCAGTTGCTAAAATTTTCAGGCTTTAACAGCTAACAATATGATGCTTAAAATATATAGAGGATGCAGTAGACTTAAAAACTGCAAGGATAAGCTCACTCTGATATATGTTATTTCCATAGGCCAAAACCTAGTGCCTACCAGGTGACCTTAGTGATGTAGGTTCAGATTAAGACACTATTATATGAAACAATTTCTCGTTCAAGGTCAGCACACCCCTTCAACAAAAACAGAATTCTCCATTATATATATTACAAGAAGACTTCTTTTCATCAATAATAAAATAAAATACAAAGTATAGAGGATAAGAAATCCTCAATAAACATACAAAGAAGAGCAAAACAAAGGAAAATACAAAAACCAACAAAACATAGCATGACTCTTGACATCCTATAACATCTTTACAATTAAGAACAATCATATAAAAAGGAAAGTCCATTATAAGCAGCTGGAGATATTCAGATGTATATTTACGGAGGCTTAATTACTTACCCCAGTCCACCCAGGATTGTGTGGCCTTCCTTGTGCCAAGTTAATAACATTGTAAGGGATTCCAGTAGGTGTATCCCAGGCTGGCAGCAATCTGTCTGCAATATCTCTAGCCTTATCAAGGAAAACCTTATCCTGTGAGAGATCATATGCACTGAGAAGTCCACCTACAACTCTGGATCTCAGTAAAAACACAGGCCAAAAAAATAGTAAGAAAAAGCGTCTAAAGGTCTCACTACAATATCTCGAAAAACCACATAAAAAATAGTCAATAATAACTTCTTCAATGCGAAGAAAACAATTAAACTCAAACTACATTTTAAACCTTATAATGCAACCTTATGGTTGTCTCAAAGACACTAGCCTCGTAATTCTTGTTAAAGTCCAATGAATTTGCAATCCACCTGCCAAGAATATCACACTACTTATGAACAAAAAACCAGACCATAAATGATAAAAACAAGAATAGAATAACTAAAATAAATAATAAATAATAAATAATCACGGAAGCAAGCATGAACATGGAAGTCGAAATTTCTCCTTGGATTACTGTGGAATCAAAAGACATCGTCTTCAAAGTACATAATAATCTTTTTTTGTGCTATACATCTAATACAAGGCATCTGTACTGATAACACCGCGTGCAAAGATAGTAAGTGTTAACTCACTCTCTTGCTTTCTGGAATTGTTCATCAAGACCCATGATATATAATGTATCAAGAGAGTCTATTAGTGTTGCTCCAAGGCCACCAAAGCTATTGACACCACTCTTAGACTGTGGCTGGTAAGGGAGCAAATATTGGCATTAGTTCTGGAACTCTATAATGAAATATGTAAAACTACAACATTTGACACAAGAACAAAAGAAAAAGTCTCAAAAGAAACATCCTTTCACAGATTAGAACCATATAAAAAGATATTTAACTTGTTTATCTTCTTGAAAAGTAAAGATATTTAACTTGTAAATCTTCAATTATATCACTCTTTAACCAGAGAACTTTTATGCTTTCAACGGCTCTGTTTTCTACAAAGTGCAAAGGACAGTGGATGTGCGGGCACTTGGTTAACAAATTTCTAGTCGAAGGGCTTTGTTTTCTGCAAGAAAATTAACTTATCTTGTACAAATACTTTTATGCTTTCCAAATTGTTGAGCTTTGGCTATAAGAACCTTATTCTTTGCTAAGATTCTTTATGAGCTTGGGATTCAGCAGCAAAACCAAGTTTTGCAGGATTTATTTTAATTATATTATATTATATTATGTTTTTTATTTTTTACTTTTTTTTTCTGATGGCTGCAGCCCCTGTTTCTCTACTTCATACCATTTATCGTCGCTAAAAGGGGAGCGTAACCCATCATGGCACATCACCTTTTATAGTTCAAACGCCAAATATGAAGTCTAGAAAATCTAGCATTTAGATTCTGACATTCTTCCAACTTAAAGTTTCAAGTTGTCTCTCTCAACCCCATGAGCTCTGAACATTTCATTCTGTCCACCACAACATGAACCTTTTCCAAGATATTATTTTAAACCCGAAAAAATATTCAAAGACATTTAATTGTTGTTGTTGTTGTGTGTGTGTGTGTGTGTCGATTTGAGAACACGTAATTGAAAAGAAATTAACAATGCAAAAGTTACTCAAGGTAGCGGGTAAATTAAATTAGAACTCTCCTGATATTTAATTATTACAATCATGGTCTTTTTAATTATATTGAAACTATTTTTTAATTTTTTTTTCAAAAAAATGTCTCCATTGATCACCGGTTGGAGTTTTTCATCTTTATTAATTATTACCGCCTAGGATAGTTCCCGGAAAAGAATTCCTTTGCTCCTGTTTGTTTCTTCCAATGTACACTACATATGAGTAGGGGTACAAGTATATATAGCATGCTGAAAAGAAATATTCATGTACTAATTCAAGACAAGGTACCAAAAAAGGAACAGATTTCATCATTCACTTGTCTCTTTATTTCATTCAGATTTATTAAAAGATACTTGGTACCTGAAGTTCATCTTGGCCCCATGCATACTTCTCATATGAATTCCATGCATGTAGCATAGCTTCTTTTACTTTTTCTCTTCGCTGAATAGCAATTGGATCAGCTGGCACATCATTCTGTGTCTTTTTGACCACCTTGCCTTCAACATTCTTTAACTCTTCCAACTGAAGGTACAACTATATATTTTAGGAGACATACGCAGTCCAGAAAATTTATATTAAGAGATAACTGGCAGACATTCACTCTAAGACAAAAAAGTTGACCACTTTTAAGCCGGAAGAGATGTGTGGAAAGAAGGTCCATTTTACCAAAAAAGTATATTCCATAACTCCCCCTTTTATCAATTTTAAAATGGCACCCCCTGACTGAACAACATTATATTAACACCCCCTTGACTGATAACATATTTTATTCTGATAATGCCCAGGGTTAAAAAAAGAGTTTTGGTCACAAAAATATGCGTTAAATAATAATTTTACCCTCAAAACATTATACAATGAACATATTCTTGGGCAAATTCGGCTTTTATCAATTTTTTTAACGTACAATATTTTCTTTAACAGCAATTGTTCAAGCTTTTTGCTTGTTAAAAAAACTTTTCTCAAGCCATTTTCCATTTTGTCCACGATTTGCATTGAGCTTTGTTTTTCCTCTTTCAGGATTTTGTATTATGTCAACTGTTTTTTAAACCATCTTCAGATAGTATTTGTTATCCAAACCAACTGTAAAGAAGCCAACTAAAGGCTGTCTATATATAGTAGTGTAACTTAACATAGAACAGGTTGGCAAGAATATAAAATAACTTACCGAATTGTGCAAGTCGGCCAATTCCCCCTTTAACTTAGAAATTTCCATCTGCATGTAAGAACGAATTTCATTGAATAAAGGCAAGACACAGTGATTCTCCACTAAGGTATGACATATAATCTGATTCCAGCAGCAAAGTTACATTAGAAATTAAAATCACAAAGATTATTCAGCAAATAATGAGTTATAATAATGGTATCCACATGCATTCTGCAACATTCTAACACATTACTGACTTTTTTTTTTCTATAAGAAACAAATGAAAATTTTATTAAAAAAACATACGCAGAACAAAAAAGTACAGAAAGCAACAAGATGGACAAGAGATCCATCCAAAAGGCAAAAAGAAAACCAGAAGAAAAAATTAAAAACAAGATTTACATAACAACAACACCGCCCCTCTCAACTCATAATGTCCTCCCACCCTAATATTATCAGAGACAATGTAAAATCCTTAAAAGGAAACATCTGTTGCAACCCACAGAGAAGCAAAAAAATTTTGCCTTGTCAAATAAGTCTTCAACAGCCATCTCCTTCTCTTAAAAAATTCAATGATTTCTCTCATTCCAAATTACCCAAAGAACCACTAAAAGCATTGCTCTCCACATGGTTTGAGCCTTCTTCCCTCTTCAGAAACCCAAAAAATCCTCCACCAGAATTTATGCATATATGAGTTGTCACACTTTATTGTGATACTTGAACTTTACCAGGTTTATGGCGAGTTTTGAGCATCTATTAGTTTCTAAATTATGGAATTAAACATTTTTATTGTTATGCCCTTCTCACCTACAAGAGGATTAACATGATCAATACGTCTCTAATAATTATCACAACACAGAATTGATGACCAATTATACCAACATCCTTTTCAAAAGTTGAATTACCTCATTTGACCTCAAATTTTAAGGTGCCGATTCCTTCTACTACAAAAACTTTAGTTAGCGCTCCTAGTGCCAAACTAAACATCCAACTTGTCGTGACATTTTTCTTTAACATCTATAATAATCATGTCCTCCCTCGCCCATGCGCTCATATTTTTCCAACGCCCCTTCACTCAACTTCACTTTTCTCCAACTTGAGTCAATTTTGTTGTGTTTTTTTTCTTTTAGCTAGTAAACCTCACGTGGAAATCACCAAATTATATGCTGATTTCATAAGAGGAAAGTACAGTTTGTGCCTATAAAACTAACATGTAACTAGCGTGAATCTCTTTGCTTCAGAATCTCAAAAACACAACCATAGAGGTACCACATCTTGTTTAAATGCAAATCCAAAAATGAAATGCAATAACATACCGTGAAATTGAAATGATTTATCTTAAGATTCATGTGTAATTTAGTTTGCTACAATACTAAGCAAGACCAATCGTGTCGTCTTTTCAATCAAAGAGTTCATTTAAGGGTCGGGAAAAAAAGGGAAACAAAAAATTAATAAGCTTTCACGGTCTACAATCTACATCTTAATCTTCCAAGATTTGAGGAGGGAAAAAAACAAAGTATTGACTTCCATGGAACAATTTTGCAATTTGCTTTTTCTGATTTCCGAACACTTCCGACACTAAGCCCATTTGAAAAAAATATGTTTCTTCTAGAAATTATGTTTGCTTTTTCAATCTCACCTCCCACGAGAAATTGATGTCTGTCAAATAATAATCTTTATAAACCTCCGCAAGAAAATCTAATATAACAGAAACGTACTTGTAAAAATCATTTACAAAAGATCGCCTACAACAGGATCGATAAATAAAAAGAACCAGATCCCAGGGGATGTAGAGTTTCAGATCCAAAATTCAAACTTTCACCCATTTTTTCTCCTCAAACTTTCTTAGCAACCAAACAGAGCATAAACTAACCGAAAAATTAAAAACTCGGGGAAAGGAAAATTCGAAAGGGTACCTCATGTTCCCTGACAAGAGTCTGACGATCCCAAAAGACAAAACTGATGCATACGAAAGCAATGAAAAGCAAGGCCAAGCGCTTGGGCCTCTTCAGGTAATACGATGGGTTACAGTACCTGAATCTGCTGGAGGATGATCTGGTTCTCGCCATTAGAGATCTCGCGAACACGATCAACAAACAGCGATTCAGACCCAAAGCAAGGAAAAACGAAACGAAGAAGAAAATTCTTTGCTTTTTGGGTCAGAAACGCAGAGAAAGAAAGAGAAAAGCGAGAGAGAGAGAGAGATGAGGCTGAATTCTGAAATAGAAGAAACGTTTCGAGTTGTAAGAATCAATAATTTTTCTTTTTTTCTTATTTTTTTTTTCTTTTTCTTCTCTCTCTCTCCCCTACTGTTAGGCTAGAGGTGGGATCTCCCCTGCCGCTCCGTAAGGTGTACGGAGAGTGGACCAGGAGAATTGGAGAAGAAACGACCCAAGTGGTTTGGTAAGTTGGAAAAATGGAGTAAGGATTCACATTATTTTTTTATTTTTATTTTTATTTTTTTTACGTAGTGCATTCTAAATTAGACCCCGTTTATATCTTTCCCGTCGTAATTTTAATTATGCTGCAGTTTTATTTATCTAATAAAAAATTTAAATATAAAATTTTTTTATCTCACAAAATTCACACTAATAAATTAAATTTGATAATTTCAACGTTACAATTTTATTTATCTCATAAAAAATTTGAATTCACAATTTTTTTATATCACAAAATTCACACTAATAAATCAGAATTGATAATTTTAACGCATAAACTAAATAGATCCTTACAACTGCACCTTAAATTATTAAAACTGTAAAATTCACGGAACTTGTTTAGATTATAGGTTCAAATTAGTGGTTGATTAAAATTTAAATTTTTTGCAACAAAAAACACTACAACAAAATCTTGAACTAGAATCCTCCACTAAATAAGCTTGTAATTTTTCAAATCATATCACATGTGAATCCCGTATTCTAAACCATCAATTTAAATCTCGTTCACTTCACGGATTTGAGTTTTCAATTCAAATTGAGATGTGACATTTTCTGAGAATTTTTCACTGTAACAGAAAAAGTTAAATGTGATATTTTTTGAAAACTTTTTATTGTAGAAACTTAAAACTGAAAATTTGAATCGGTAAAATGAACGAGACTTGATTTTTTGGAAACTATTATCAGAACAGAGATTCATGGCAGTGGCAAAGGCAAACAATTTCTGATGCCGATGCTCAGAGATATCACCACCTATTCCAATATAATTGAAACCTCTATAAGACCAGAGGTTCGCCGGAAGTTCAACCGTAATATGATCCAGTAGATCCATGGCGACCGATTTCTGATATGAATGCTCCGACAACCCACCGCCATTAGCATGCTCTTTGAAATTGAGTTTTTTTTTTTTTTTTTTTTAGCCATTTAAGTTTTAAAATATAAGGGATACTTTAGACATTTGCGTTATAAAAGTAAAAACGTTGAATATTTTTAGCATTCACACAAAAATTTGGTATTGCATTTAGAGATCCTCCGAAACCATTTAATAGCGTCTTCAGCGAACTGCCCCTATTAAACACACTAACTAGGATTTCCAACTCTTCTCAACCAAAGAAACATCAGGAATAGCTTTGTAAAGATTGATGACACAATAAATAATATAATAAAACTCAATATACACTTGGCTATAACTGCCATTCTTTATTTTTCAAAAGGGGAACACAACTTATATATACACTTGGAAGTTTCACTTTTCACAAAGAATGCCCCTACAAAGAAGAGATTTAACCTGCTGTCTGCCCACAAAGGATGAAGGCATGAATAAGGCATTGAGCAACAGACATTTGATTGGGATTTCCAGATACTGTAACAAGCCCTTCTAAGGCTCCGGGTTGTACATCGTTTACCACCACCTGCGCCCCCGAGATCTGAGATGACGATATCCGCAGTTAGTCCAATTAGACATACAACAAAGTGAAAATCAAAGCCACAATGATGCTAAGGGCTCTTATCAATATATATCAAAACTCAGGGCACTATACATAAACTCACCTGCTGGATCTGACTTAAATTACTGTTATTTTCTCCATAAACATGGCTTAACAACTTTTGAGGAATCATGATCTCAACAATTGCACTTGAATGTGGGGCTTGACTCTCACTGCTCAAATAAAAAAATAAAAAAATGATATATGAATGCGCACACATAATCATTAAGCTATAAAAAGCAGAGCTTTTTGATGATTTCTTTTTCCCAACTCCTCTCCTAGAAATCTAGATGTCTCATAAATGTAGTAGTGCCAAAATCATCAGGACTTATGAGATATATTTTATGGCCAATATTGAGACATTGACTAAATGATATCACTGTATATTGATACCATGACAGCTCAATTACCCTAAATCTCCCAATCTTAATAGTCACCAAAGTGGAAAATGAGCATAGACAACAATTAATAAATGAAAAAAAAGTCACCTTCCCTGAGGTCCCTTTCTTGAAGCAAAGCCTGGACCATTATCTCCAATTCCCCTGGGAGTTCCACTGCTAATCCCCTGTAAAAATACCACCGAAGAAACAAACATGAAAAATCAAAATTTTGTAGTAGGACAAATTCCTCCCATATATAACACATTTCTTGAAAAAGCACAACACGCCAACCTGAGGATTCCACATTCTTGGAGAAGATGGTCTATCATACGTTCGACCATGACCTGATCGCTCACTTCCATAAGGATAGGGAGCTCGGTCAATTTGAGAGGGAGTGTTGTGATCCATGCCATGTGAAAATGGATGCAGGTGGTCAAGCAGTTGGGATGGAACAGCCGAATGGTCAATTCCATGAGGGAGCCCAACAGGAGAAGGACATGGACCGGGGGAAGCAGGGTTATGCCTAGGTCTAAACATGGGAGGAGGCATGTCAGGGTACGCGGAAGCATACGGTGGGCCATCAAAATTTGGATGGTGTGGCTTCGTAGGAATAATTGTTTCGCGGAGTCTACTTGTTATGTGAAATAAGGCATCCTGTACACACTGCAAGCTTCCAATAACCTGCGAAAGAAATTTCATTAAAAAAATAGAGGAATCATGAAATATAAACAGTTATCCTTCTACTTATTTAGTTTATAAAAGTTGGAGAAGTACATCAGCTCATATTAATGTCTGTAAAGTGGAAATAGTACATGTCAAACAAATGATACATATCAGTATTGATAATCCAATATTTTAGCAGCAAAATGTATATATCAAGTAGACAAATACGTTGGAGATAGAAAATTAAAGTAACCAAAGTACAAGGTGGAATGAGCACTATCACAAAAAATCCACAACGTAATTACCTGTACAACTTCGTCATTTTGTGTGCCACATTTTGGGACTTGTTCCTTCGTGAATATGCGTATGCTAGCACCAGTAGCCCTTCTCATTTCAGAAATTATGAAACCACCTTTGCCCAATAAACAACCTATCTGCTGCGAATGCACAAGAAGCCTAGCAACTACCGCAGCACCAGGTTCAAAACCAATTTCTGCCGTTCGTGAATGCACACGGATAACAGCTTCCTGTGCAGGGGAATGTTTCTGCTCTGAATTCTGCAACCAAGAGAAAATACCACCATAGAACATAAGTGGTGATTGCTATAATAATCACTTATCAGAGAAGAACGTCTAGATCATTAATGCGTTAATTTACAATCACAGTTATAATGGCATAGTGTTCAGGCATGGTATAACATGTTTCTCCTGTTCAACTTAACAAAAACAAAGTCGATGCTCAGTATTCCAGGATAACTATTCATCGAGTCAATAGTTACTCACTGTATGAGCTTTCTACACGGGAGATCTTGGAAGAACCAAAATTGAATATTGGATCTCAATTCCTCATCCTCTGCACATGATCCACAAGCCACCAAATAGTAACAAAGGCAAATATGTCTTATGTCCTTAAGAGTTAAGACCACCTATGGATAACTTTAAACTAATGAATAGTGAAGAAACACGAAATGGACCTGGTAAGATTTTTGTGGTACCAAGAAAATCCGACCAATTTAATAAAATTATCCCAAAAAGTATTTCGGTAAAAGGTTATGCAAACCCCAAGGAACATGTCTTGGAGATCAACAAACACCTTCTGGCTTACTTATTAATCCAAGATACCATGCTAGATAAGGGATTATGCTCATGCAGAGCATACATGCCGCATTATAAATACAACTTTGTTTTCAGATCTTTTTTTTTTCTTTTTTTTTTTTTCCACAGGTTCTTGCAGTGTCAAGCCAAAACATATCGCATCTTGTTTCAGAAAAGAAAATAACAAGACAGAAACTCAAAGAAAATTAACCTCATAATACCTCTCGTGCAGATATCAAAACCACCCGCTCATCTGAATCCGGAGGAGCGTCAACTATCTTGATAAATGCACCAGTTTCATTTTGCAAATGTCGTATTACAGAGCCACCTTTCCCTATCAAACTACCAACCTTTTCAACTTGGCATAACAACTTAAAAACCACCTCCTCTTCTATAAACATTCTATGACCAGTCCCCATATTTTCAGGCCCTGTAACATAAAACAACTTCTTGAATAAAAATACACATCATAAAAGCCAGATGCAAAAGTCAGTTTGCGGGGGGAAAAAAAAAAAGAAAAGAAAAAAGAGCCCTAAACTGTTGCAGGTGTACGAGTACCATGAAGCAGTCTCCCTGAAAATTTTCCAGAACCCGAGTTAGCTGCATCCAACCTAGGCTTATCCTGAAGACAACCTGAAACAGATAGAAGTGCTTTCTTTACAGCTACAATATTTCCTGTTATCTGCGTATACAAAAAATAGCTTTAAAACTACCTGTAAAGAAAAGAAACAAAAAACAACAAAGTAGAAAAATTCTAAAACAAGTCAAGTCATATGCCACACGTGTATGAGCCTAAAAGTTCTTTGTTTTGGTTTTTTTTTTTAATGTTTTTTTAAGCCTTTCAAATGGATTTAAATATACATAGACATATACGTATACATATATATATATATATATATCAAGCCTTTCATTTTTTATTTTAATTTCCCAAACCTTAACACAAGAATTTTTTGCAATGTCCCACATTTAACTAGAAGCCCTCAAATGCATCCACTAAAATATAAGAAAAGAAGTTCCGAATCCGACATATTAGATAAGGATGTTATGACTTAGTGATATTATTTACAAGGGATGAGATGTTGATTTTTTTTAAAAATTTATGTATGCATTAATTATTAAGAAACTATAGTGTGACAATATTGCATAAAAATTATATTGACAGGGGTTAAAATTATATTTTTCACAGAACATATAATGGTAGATGTCAAAAGTTATCATATTTAAGCTTGTGATAATTTATTATTACATAAAAATATCAAATATTATTTTTTTTACAATTAAAATATAGTTTTTAAATTACTATCTTTCAAATAAAAAGTTTTTTTCAATAATTAAATTATGTTTTTACTATTTTAATTAATTAAAATATTAAATTATTTAGGATTATTAATCAAGGGTATTTTTGTCAAAATACAATTTTTTCAATTCCATTCCATTATCAACCAAACAGCATAATCCTCATTCAGGTGTTGATTCCATAACTCCAATCAAACAATGGAATCAGTTTATGATTCCAGCGCATTCCAATTTCATCCCCATTACCATTCCCATTACCATTCCTATTACCATTCCGTCACTGTAACCAAACGCACCCCAAGTGGTTTGGTAAGTTGGAAAAATGGAGTAAGGATTCACATTATTTTTTTATTTTTATTTTTATTTTTTTTTACGTAGTGCATTCTAAATTAGACCCCGTTTATATCTTTCCCGTCGTAATTTTAATTATGCTGCAGTTTTATTTATCTTATAAAAAATTTAAATATAAAATTTTTTTATCTCACAAAATTCACACTAATAAATTAAAATTGATAATTTCAACGTTACAATTTTATTTATCTCATAAAAAATTTGAATTCACAATTTTTTTATATCACAAAATTCACACTAATAAATCAGAATTGATAATTTCAACGCATAAACTAAATAGATCCTTACAACTGTACCTTAAATTATTAAAACCGTAAAATTCACGGAACTTGTTTAGATTATAGGTTCAAATTAGTGGTTGATTAAAATTTAAATTTTTTGCAACAAAAAACACTACAACAAAATCTTGAACTAGAATCCTCCACTAAATAAGCTTGTAATTTTTCAAATCATATCACATGTGAATCCCGTATTCTAAACCATCAATTTAAATCTCGTTCACTTCACGGATTTGAGTTTTCAATTCAAGTTGAGATGTAACATTTTCTGAGAATTTTTCACTATAACAGAAAAAGTTAGATGTGATATTTTTTGAAAACTTTTTATTGTAGAAACCTAAAACTGAAAATTTAAATCGGTAAAATGAACGAGACCTGATTTTTTGGAAACTATTATCAGAACAGAGATTCATGGCAGTGGCAAA
>NW_010362245.1:0-2189 GCF_000414095.1 Morus notabilis
TGAGCCTAATTACAAGGAAATTCAAGGTAAACAAGATTAATTTAACGTTGAAAAAGAAAGGAAACGAGAGCAGCAATTGCTCCGGAGAACCTGGCAGTGTAAATACAAATAAGTGGGAAAAGAATATGAAGAAATTGACGATTGAGGGTAATAATTATATGCTTTTAAAAGTGATTTGTTTGACAACGAGAAACTCTTTTCCTTTGAACATTCCCTTCCCACAATAACTTATATAAATTGGAATTCTCTTTTCCATTTAGCAAGTAGCGGAGAAAAACAAAAGCAGAAAAGAATTAAACAAGTATCTAGATAAAGAAAAAGGATCTGAAGTATGAAAACCATGCAGACTATATTCCTTGTGTTACAATGAGAGATACATCGAATGCATCTAGAAACACAACTTTGGATGCATTCCATGTCAACAAACGACAGCAAACAACAACAAACGACATATGAGTGCTAATGTCACATATGGACAACAAACGACATAGGAGGGTAATGTCACATATGTGGAACGAACAACAAGAGCAAACAACAACAAACGAGAACAATGAGTACAAAATGTACATTACACAGAAAGCATATGCATCAGCAATGTGCAAGTATATGCATCAGACCCAATTTAGAAATACATTACTCAATTCAAGCATATGCATCAGCCAAGCTTTATACAAAATGCTTTAACTTAACATATGAGTGCTAAAACAATCAATTCCCGAGCACACAGAGGAACTTTCAACAATGTGCAAGTATTTGTGCTAAAACAAGCATAAACTTAATTTTTTTTTTCCCGTTGATGCTGTTTCTGTTAGTGGCCCATTTCAATTCCCGTTGATGCTGATTCAACAATGTACAAAATTTATAGAAAATCAAAACCGTAAACCCATTTCTGCACAAATCATACCCAATCTAAAAATCGGAGGAGAAATCACACTAAAAATCAGAGTAGCAATCAGGCCCATTTCAAGGCTTACCTCTTGATCTGGTGATGGGCAATCGGAGGAGGAGATGGGATACCGGCAAACCGACTTTCAACAATCGGAGGAGATGCTCGATCATTTTCTTTGATTGCAAAAAATAAAAACCCTAAAACCCAAAATACAGGCGGAATAAAAATCAAAACGAAATCCAAATGTTCAAACCAAAAACTTTCGCATGGTTAGAGAGGCTTACCTCTTGATTTGATGATGATAGACGGGCAGTCATCGGAGGAGGAGATGGGTGACCTGCAAACGGACAATCACGCGGAGGAGAAACCAACCGAGCTCCGACTGGCCAACGGAGAGAGACCGGCGAACGGAGAGAGAGACCAAATCTCAAACGAAGAAGAGGGGAGAGGATAGAACGCACAAGAATTTTTTTTTTGCAGGGGACGAGAGTGATTCCGGAGAGGAGGGGAGATGAAATGAAAATGTGTTTTGGATGTGGTAAATTTTAACTTTCATTGAGGGTAAAATTGGAAATAGAAAATTTCATTAAAACCTCAAAATAAATTCCCGCATAATCTAACATCAGAATCAGCCTAAGGCTGATTCTGCTTTTAACTTCAGATTGGAAGAAAATTATTCAACAATCTGTTTTACCAAATAACTTTTTAGGGCCTGTTTGGTTGAGAGATTCAAAGATTCAAATCAGGGGATTCCAGTTAAATCAGTGTTTGGAAGTCCAAAGTAGGTTTCTGATTGAGATCATTTTGGGGCTCTGATTGAGATCATTTTAGGACATGTTTGGTACTTTAAGAAACCAAAAATTTGAAATCAGTATTTCTTTTTGTTCAGAACTCTTCTGTTAGTAACTATTATTTTACCTTACCGGCCGGTAAGAATAATTATTTTAACTGTTACATAGTTTTTTAACAATTTAATTTTTAAGTATCGACTTAAAAAATTTATAATACATGACACAAAATTACTCTCTCACAGTTCAGATTATTAAAAGATTAATGTAACGCTAAAACAACTGTGACCAGAAGTGTAAAACAACTAGTCTTGTTTTATTATATAACACGGGCTAATTCACAAAATTGATTGTAAATATTTCCAACTTATTTTAGATATAACCAACCCACTCTTAAAGCAATTGCTTATCATACCGGCTTTTCTTTCCAGGTCGTCCATCATTGACGTTGACTTGGAGTCTTTAGAACATTCAGCGCAAAATGCGCTTGTTAAAGTGTGTTTTTTTTTTTT
>NW_010362246.1:0-920 GCF_000414095.1 Morus notabilis
TGTTCTTCACATTACATGCATGATCTAAAGATTTAGAATGACAGTCTCAAACTTTCAGTTTCCTTATCATACATTCAACTATTATGAATATAAAAAGGACAATTCATAGATATATAAAATAAATGAATCTTTATTAATAGTCAAAATATCTCAAAGAATATTGTTACATTTATTCCTAAGGGCATAAATGCTAACAGGAACTTCGTTTCCGACTGGGCGTAGATCTCCTTCCATCCCGCTATTCCCTGGATGGGCGGCGGTTTATCACTATCTATAGAGTATCTCAAAAGTTTTATGAAAATTTTTGTCATACACGATCCACCTCTTCCTCCTACCACCACGCTTTCACGTCTGAATTCGATTCGGAGGCCAACAATTGGTATCAGAGCGGTCTATAGACGATATTAATTTATGCTCTGATTATTTGATAATCAAAAATTAATTATGTATGTATGTGATGGGTAGGCACTTGCATTTATGGATGTTTATATTTGATTCATGATGATGAATGTATGGATGATGGATTTGGTCGTTAATTATATGGTTCCATGGATCGCATTAAATTCGTTCAAATTAAATTATTTGTAATTTAATTCGGGATTAGAATTACTGTAATTCTAGGTTTTGGGTAGAATTAGGGTTTTGATTTTGAATCAAAAAGAGGCAAGGAAGATCAAGTTTGAATCTTTGACGATGCCCAGAAACAACCCAAGTCTGCCCAGAAATGTTTCCAAAAAAATAAAAGGAGCCCAGCGCGTGCCCCGCGCACGCTTAGGCGTGCCCCGCGCGCGCTCAGGCGTGCCCCGCGCGCGACCAGCGCGCGCCCCAGTGGACCGTTGATGTAACGTAAGAAAATAATTATTGTAATTAATTATTTATTCGATTTGGTTGTGATTTATAATTTCCATGGGACCCGGTCA
>NW_010362247.1:0-266 GCF_000414095.1 Morus notabilis
TTTGGTGTTGAAACGAGGCCCATCAGCCGTTAGATCGAAGCTCTCTTCAGGCTCTACAACCGCCCTGGGAAGGGCGACGAATTTTGGTTTCGTAATGGTGCCCATCAGCCGTTATATCGAAGCTCTCTTCGCGATCTACAACTAGCACGGGAACGGCGACAACTTTTTATCTCGTAACGGGTCTCATAATTCGTCAGATCAAACCTCTCTTCCCCCTCTACATCCGCCACGAATTTAGCGACAACTTTTTGTGTCGTAACGGGGCC
>NW_010362247.1:690-797 GCF_000414095.1 Morus notabilis
CCCTCTCCCCCCGCCACTCGAATGGTGAAACTTTTGGTGTCGTAACGCGTCCCATCAGCTGTTAGATCAAAGCTCTCATCGCGATCTATGAATGGCACGGGAATGGT
>NW_010362248.1:0-9347 GCF_000414095.1 Morus notabilis
CCAACTCCCATGCCCCGAGACCAGCATCATATGGTTCAATCTAACAGTCGTAATCGGATTCGATTGCCCAATCGATCCTAAGACTGCGAATAGCTATTTTAAACTATATCAGAAGAGTTTGTCCGGCAGGGTTTCCCTAACTCTTCTTTCGTTGATAACAGTCTATGGACTAAGCAATATCACTAACACTCTTGAATATGTATCAAAACATAACTTTATTTTATTTTATAAAATCAGCAAAACAATAATGTCTGACATTTGTCATTTCACAAATAACAAATTACATCCTACTTTATGGACACATTTCCAACAAACTCCCACTTGGACTTAAAGTAGGTGTGTACAATCTCGCATGCCCAAACCCTCCAGATGGCTATCGAAGACTTTACCAGATAAAGCCTTTGTGAATGGATCAGCCAAGCAATTTTAGTACTTGGATCGGTGAGATCCACCTGTCATTCAATATATACCTGCCATGTTCACGTATAATTGTGATCCAATGGAGATGGATGTTTCTTTCTGGGCACTTTAATAACCATTGGTATTAAGAGATTTCATCGAATGTATTGTAGCTTTCTCTGTTTCAGTAACTAACCGCATTTTTTCTCACTCCCAGATGTCAGCGCAGTTCAACCAGGAAATTTCTTTGACTGGAAAAATTCGTTCGGGCCTCTTCAATGCAATGTTTGATTTCTCAGGTTGTTGGCAGAAAGATGCAGCCAACCATAAGACCCTTGCTTTTGATGGGGTGTTCATCATGCTATACATTATTGCATTGGAAAAGTCTCAGATGGTACTACGTGAGGAAAAGATAGAAAGGAGGACAGTTACTTCCAAACAAACAATTGCAGAAACTAGACTTTCATTGATGATTTCCAACTGAAAAGAAACATGGGCAAGTTTTATGGACTTGAGATATAGGAGCATCCACGATTATGTGGGTTATCTGCCAAGAAAAAACAAGACACCCACGATTCTCAATGCATTATTTAAAGAATGTAGCCTCTACCTAGCTACCCCAATAGAAAATGTAAAGACAAAGTTATATGATAAATCTCATTGGTACACTTTTCCTTTTTTGTGTGTGTGTGTGTGTTTTTTTTTAATGTGTTCATGATCCGTGATACCTAACTCAATTGATACTATACTTTGTCTGAAGAAACACAGTTAAAGAAATCAAAAAGAGTGGGTGTGTATGTGGAAGTGATTAATTAGAAGAAACAAATCAATAACATGAAATATAATAAATCAGCTAATATACATATTAAGGATGAGTCTCTAATCCGGCACATCAATTTTATTTGATTGATCTACTCAAAAATTGTGGCCATTAGATTAAAAAATGGACGGTGTAGATGAAAGTTTATTTTCATGCGTCTCTCAAGCGCACTCCCACTCCCACAATCAAACCCATTTCTCTCTCGACCTTCATCAACCACCTCCGCAGCCATCTCACTGTCGGTGACTTCTGACAGACGGACGAGGAGACCCACCGCCTCACGACAACGCCCGCAACTAAACTTTTTTTGGTTGATTATGTAACGACCCTGCTGAGTTGGCTTTCACTGAAACTAACTTTAACATATACTTTTTGAAACTCTCAAAATTTGAGACTTTTTTTAAAAAAAAAAAAATGCTATTGATTAATCCCTGAACTTTGCGTTTTCTTTGAGCAAAACTTTAGATACTAATAATAAAAGGAACAATGATTTTAAAAATTTAATGATAATTACATGTGCTCATCGCGTGATAAGTTCAAATGTTACAAAAAAATCATATAAGGAACACAATATTACCTTCAATGCTAGTTAAAATGTTTGAAAACCACAACATTGTACTTTTGTAAATATACAAGACTTATGTTGAATTGTACAACTTCCGTATGTAAATATACAAGACATATGATGAATTGTACAACTTGTCGTACAACTTATACATCTTTACATGTAAATATACAAGACTTATACTGAATTGTACAACTTTCATATAATAAGCGTGTAAATATACAATACTTATACTTAATTGTACAATTATCGTTATGTAAATGTACAAGAAATCTCTGAATTATACAATTGCCGTTCTGGTCAGGCACTTTTCAAGTGCTTGACCAGAGACCTTATCTATATATATATATATTTATGTAAAATGTTGAGAGAAAAATACGATATTAGTGTATATATACATATATAGATATATGTATATTACATGTTTACAAAAAAACTTTTTATAGGATGTAGAGCTGAAAATTCGGGCCACCCAGACCGGCCCTACCCGGGTTCGGCGGCCCGAAAGGGTAGTTATGGCCGGCCGGGCCCTAAATAATTTTATATAGGTCCAGCCTGGCCCTAAGGCTCGACGGGCCTAGGGCTGGGCCGGGCTATTGCGGGCCGGGCCGGCCCGAATCGGCTCGGCCCTGTCCGAGCATGATTTATAAAAATTTAAAAAAAATAACAAAATTTATAATAAATAGTGAATATTATAAAATTTTAATGAAATAAGACTTTATTTATGTAACTATAACTGCCTCATTAAAAACCTTACCAAGAAAAACCTATTGGGATAAAACCTTGGTAAGGAAAAAAGAGTGCAATATTATTTTCACAATTATAATTTATATATACTTAAGAAACAAAAATATCTAACTGCCTGCTACACTACTCCTGGCATCAGAAGTGTCATCGTCAATGTATAAGTTTTGAAATTGATCCATTAAATCTCTGTCTTCGGCTATGTGTTGCATTCGTAAAGTAGCATTTTCCCAATCTTTTAGACATATTAGCACCTCAATCATTTCTAGAGTCAACGAAGTCCTTCTTTCTTCAATTATCCTCCCAGCTGTGCTAAAGGCAGATTTTAAAGACACCGTTGATACTAGAATAGTCAAGATATCACGTGCTAATATTGAAAGTACTAGAAATCTTACACCCTGTAGCCTCCACTATGCCAAAATTTAGAAATTGTCATCATTATCAGCACCATCTATCACAGAGAATTCTGTCTCAAGGTATCTGTTGAGCTCCCTATATTGTGTCATCGCTGGTGTTGATGGTGGTTGTATGACACTCAGAGTCGCAGTTGATGACGAACTAGAGCCACTACGATGAGAAGATATAAAATTCCAAAACATCTTTTTTGAGCGGGCCGGTTAATCTTGTTGCATTTGTTAAGTTGTCAAGTTACCGAACTTGTTCTCGTAAATTGCATAAATCTCAAACAACTTCTCACGTGTGTTAACAACCTGTGAAGTATAATCTATATCCAACTGGCCACCAACATGAGAAAGAACATTTCCAAGACCGGATAATTTTACTCTAGGATCCAAAATAATGGCTAAACAATACAACAGAGGAATTTCAGACAAATATTTCCTAAACTTTACTTCCATTTTTTCTACTATCGATTTAAATAACATATCATTTCTATACGTTTCAAATAAGTCTATAATCTCACAAATTTGATGCAACACTAATGGAGAAGTAGGATAATAAATACCAGATAATAAAACAGTAGAATCATAAAAAACCTCCAAAAAAGACACAAATCATTCGCAAAATTTTGAGAGAATTAATGTGAGTGAGAATTGAGAGTTGAGAAAAAATTGGAGAATAAGAAGAGAATAGAGAGAATGAAAGTTGTGTTGTGTGAAAGAAATGAGTTAATTGATGGGGTATTTATAGATTAAATTTAGGGATTTTTGTTTTTTTTTTTTGGGGGGGGGGGAGAGAGCAAAAGGCTACAGGCCTATAGCCTTCTGCTTTAGACTCACTGCCTCATTGCAGTGAGTCAGCCCAACGGTAATATTACCGTTGGGCTTGGCCGCTTGGGCCAGAAACAAGTAAACAAAAAAGGCCAGAAACAAGTAAACAGAAAAAAAAAGCAGACTCACTGCCTCACGGCAGTAAGTCAGCCCAATGGTAATATTACTGTTGGGCTTCACCGCTTGGGCCAGAAATAAGTAAACAAAAAAAAAAGCAGAGGGCTGCAGGTTCAGACTCACTATCGTGAGGCAGTGAGTCAGCCCAATGGTATTCTTGGGCTAGAAACAAGTAAACAAGAAAAAAATTTAGGCCTTTGGGCCATTTCGAGCCATTTAGGGCTCTTTTCGGGCTGGGATATTCGGCCTCTCCCGGCCGGACTCGGGCCGCCTGCGGGCCTAGAATTACAGCCCAGCCCGGCCCTGCACTAGGGCCAGACCGGGCTCGGGCTTGTACAGATTCAGACCGGGCCGGGCCTCGGGCCCACAGTAACGGGCTTCAGGTCGACCCGTCTAGCCCGGCCTAAATTTTCAGCACTAATAGGATGTTACATGTTGAGTGAAAAGTACGGTATTAGTGTATATATACATATACATATATAGACGTATATATATTATATGCCTACCAAAAACTTTTTGTAGGATGTTATATTGCATGTTTTCCATTTTTTGTTTGTGCTTCTTCAGAGCTGCAAAATAAAAAAATTTTAAAAAAAAATTAGTGCTAATTTTTTAGAATATTTAAATAATCTGAGTCATATAAAATATTAGTTCAAGGATTTAGAGATAGTGATATTACCTGGTTCTTGTTCTTTTTCTGGATTGCTCTGCTGGTCTTGATTCGGAGCTGGAATAATAATAGAAGATTAAGATGCATATTATAAATGTTAAAGTACAATATTCATTAATAATTGATATTAACTTGTAAATATGTTATACCTGGCTGCTAGTTTCTTTGGGTCTGGTGTTTTTGGGTCTATTGCTGTGGTGGTCGGCATTTGTGGCGATGGCAATGCTGGTTCTATTGCTGTGGTGGTCGGTATCTGTGGTGGTGGCAGTGCAGGTTGAGTATCTTCAAATATTTTAGAAACGACTGTAGATATTTGTGTCCCTCTTTGTTGGAAATAGATTTAGAAGATTCTTGTTTGTCCTTTTAATTGGTCAATTGCTGGTGGAATTATATATGGATCAGTAAAACCTTCATCAATTATTAGTGCAGAACAGGGCTTCTTAATTAATGATTGCGCTGCTCTTCCAAATATGATGATTTTCATGTTTCCAGTAGTATCTTGGATTTTTACATTTAATATGTACCTGTAACATATGTAATAATCATTTATAAATATGATTATTTATTTATTGTAATTAATAATGGTATGTTAATGTTAGTAATAATTTATTAGTAATTTTTGTTACCATGGGGACGGTGTTGTGTTTAGATGACCGTGACTGTCACACCACCAACTGTGATTTGTTTGCTTTAGTTGTCGATAACATTTGGGACAGGAGTTATAATACCATTCTTGATCTGTTGTGAATCCAGTTATTGCAGTTTTTACTGTGAATTTAGTGCCCTAGATGGATAAAGAAGCATTATTAGGTTGAGTAATTTGATTAACAAAAGAACATAAAAATAAAGTAATACTAACTTGATTGTTTTCTGCATCTAATGTGTTTAGCTCATTGATTGTTCTTCTATTTTCTCTTTTTTGTTCTTCGATCACCTGTGTAGATGTTGTTGATGCTGGTAGGAATTTGATTTGCTAACTTTGGTGAGAAAATCTATTTAGAGAAAAGCAAAAGTATTTATATGATTGAATAATATGAATTTTTAGATATGGAGAAGGATATTATCTTTTTTTTCTAAAAAATATTTCATATTAGTTTTATTACCTTGTCTTCAACGTTTTTGTCTTTGGTATGTCTGGATTAATATAAAAAATTGTTACTGTAGTACTTGATACATATGGATTGCCTAAGATATTGATATTTAATTAGTCAGTATTTTTCTATAAGGATTCTGTTTATGTTTGTAATTGTTGTAATTGAGTTTTTAAAACATACCTACATATTGTTTGACATACATTGCAGCAAAGACTGCTACTGCTGGTGGTCCAATAGATCTTATTATGTTTTCATCAAATTGATCTGCTTGGTGCCCCTATAAGGTAACTCGTAGTTGTTCGTTCCTATTAAAAGAATAAGATAGCAATGGTATCTTAGAATGGTAACCTTTAGTAATAAAGGAGTGGTAAAATGTGTTTGAAATATATTTACCTTATGTTTGGTATGACAACAGTGCATCGCGATGTTGATCTGCTGCCGATGTTTGCTTGTTCAATTGCTTAGACACTTGTAATGACTCTAATAACATCTGATATAAAATGCATAAAACTTGTTATCAATGTGTATTGACTAATCAATAATATTTTTTTATCAATTAGGGTAAATTATTTGTGTTACCACTTAAAATTTTGATGGTGTTAACTCTTTATTGTAGCTGATCAAATGCAATGAAATAGAACTTGTGGAATGGGATTGGCGGCGGTTCTTCTGTAAGTAGAGTGAAAGAAGTTGCTCGTGCAAACTAGAGCATTGCAATGTGTGGCACGATTTTGTACGTTGGCTTTTTCTGAGTAACGAAGAAATTACTGATGTCATATATTACCAAGTTGAATTTTTTCTTAAATGATATCTGAATCTTTTGCTCGGATTGATCCTTGAATCGCTTCATGCTACATGGTTAAAATGTAAGAAAGTTAGTCATTGTGTAATGTTAAATATTGAAAGAAATATTATATAATATAGTGTTTATAAAAATTATTACCTCTTCGTCAACTAAGATACAATCCAAGCTTATTAAACGCCCGGTGGTGAATTCATTATTTGTCCATAATCTGGAAATTCTGACTCTGATAGTGTTGTAGACTTCATTCAGTCGTAGTGCTCGAATAGGAGTTGTCATTTTTCCTAATTGTTAGAAATAGTAAGTGGTTATTTATTACATGACTAAACAATTTTATTCAACATACATGTAGATTATTGGTAATAAGTTATTTTAATCATATAACAAAATGTAATTATGTGTGTTATCATACAGTAGCTTATGTTATTGTTTAATATTGTGCACAATTTCTTTGTAGACTACATTTTTAATGTGATTTTGATAATTATTGATTGAATCATATATTAGTATATGTAATCCTTTTGGAGTTGTTGCCCTCGATAAAGCAACATATAATTGTCCATGGGTAAAAATTTCATCTTCTAAATAGTCCTACTTTATCTAAAGATTTTCCTTGACTTTTATTTATTGTCATTGCATAGCAAATTTTTACAGAAAATTGTCGTCTTTTTAATGTAAATGGCCATTTAGATTCATGTACAGTCATTTCTATTCTTGGAATATATACTTTTTCAGTGATATTATTTGAGCCTATTATTTGTCCTTCTATAATCTTATTTGGTAATTGTGTAATAATGAGTCGTGTTCTATTGCATAATCCAGCAGATTGATTTAGATTTCGTAATAGCATGATTGGAATTCTGATTTTAAGATTTAATTCATGTGGTGGTATACCATTAAAATTTGAAGTATGTAAAAATTCTTCAGGATATAAAAGATTTAGTTCATCTATATTTTCGGATGAAGATGAGATTGTATCGTAATTGTAATAAGATTTTAATTCATCATGCACTAATGATAATATATAATTATTAATATCATCAACTGTTTTACTTTTTAGAGTTATTATTGCGCGTTGTTTTAAATAGTCAACATTGTTGATGTAATAAATAAAATCATCATATATTAATGATGATATTTTTCGATTGGATTTCATTCATAATGCACTATATATCTTTCAGGTATTTTTATCCATGTGGCATCCTCATTTTCTGGGTCTTTTATTCCTTCTGCAGTGCCATTTCCTATACTCAATATCTAGTTAGAAAATTATGTGATTTCTTTTTTCTCTTTGTCAGTGATGTTGTAGCGTTTTAATCGCATATTTTCTGTTAATGTTAATATTCGAAAGTATGGCCATAGATAGGAATTATTTATGGTCGCGTCTATTATATTTTCTTTTGTTCCATTAGGAATAACATGCAAAATTTGTCTGAAATTGTCACGCCCCCCAAACGGGGTGGGTGACGTGGAACTCGATTTGGGATTTATAGAGAAGATTCCCAACCGGGTCCCACACTTAACTGCATAAAAATATAAATAAACGCCATAATCCAGGAGCCTCTGACACACAGGGCTCCACCCCACAGGACATACAGTATGGTACATACATGCACATGTAAATAATCAATTACAATAGACATCATCCACAATCTAGTAAATTCAAATGTCATTGATTACAAATTCTTACATATTCCTTACACTTTATGTCAGAGGATGAACACAATCCTCACTTGATCGTTCCGTAGCCCCACTCAGCTCCTCCCGCTACTGTGCCCCGCTCCTAGAGTCTCCTGGGAGGGATTTTAGACCTTTGAAACATAAAACGTGAGCGAAAGGCCCAGTAGGATATAATTTGAAATATTTAAAATAAATGAGCACATGAATGAATAATTGAATACATAAATAAAATAAGACATTCAGTCCCGACAGAACAGCCGGAACCTCACATCCTTTTTCTCAAAGGAACTATAACTGAAAATAACCATGTTACAGGCTTCAGCAAATAATTAGTACAAATTACTTACCTAACCAAGTGCCTCGCCTACCCGGACCGGTTTCGGGTTCTGCCCCCGAGGATGCACTCTCCGCATCCTATCTAGGCTTACAGCAATAGACTCTATTACAGTTCACAAGATCTCTTATCTTAAGAAATCATCCATTTAACATTATGAAATCGTTCATATGACCCCACGAACTACTCAAGCCGCGGGCCCCATGACTGGACAAGCCATGAGGTTCCATGACTAAACAAGCCATGGTTTTCAAAGCATTTTCTTTCACAAATCAATCCCTTTCTTTAAAACATTTTCAAGGCCAAAATCTTTTTTTGAAAACAGGCTCACAAGGAAAAGGGATTGAAATCCTACCTCGCACAATCAAACCCGGGACTAGCGTTGCCCTTTTCCGGCTCCCGCTTCCTCAAGCCCCTTCAGTCTGAATCCACAACGAACACTGATACAAAACGACACTTTAGGATCAATTCTCAGTGCTAAAGTAATCCAATCTCAATCATATACCAAGATTTCCTATTAGTGTGCCCTAATCAGATTTCACGTTTCAATAATCAATTCCAAGGGTTTTCAATCTCAAACAAGGATTAAAGATGCTAATCCTTTTATCCCAAGTCTCCAAATGAAGCTAATTTGGGTTCTCCCCGAAAACAGGGATCAAAACAGCAATTTCAGGCCAAACAAGGTAAAACCCGTGTACACCGGTCGACCGGTGACAGAGCAGTGCAACATTACCGGTCGACCGGTAGTGTGCACACCGGTCGACCGGACAGGTCGACCGGTCAGCCTGCAATTTGGTCGACCGCACAGGTCGACCGGTGGAATCGACTGCGCGAGAGAAGCTCACGGAAATCAGTCCAAAAACCTACAAATCCAGTCCCAAATCCAAATATTT
>NW_010362248.1:9805-11394 GCF_000414095.1 Morus notabilis
GCACGGGAAAGAAAAAGAAAAGGAAAGAAAAGAAAGGAAAAAGAAAAAAAAGAAAAGGAAAGAAAAGAAAAGAAAAATAAAAGAAAATGACATGTGTAAAATATAACAGTCTAGAAATGCGCCCATACACACTTTTGGATTAAATAAATTACTGTGAATAATTTAAATACCTTGGAATTGTTTAAACTCAATTAATTAAATCAGATTAGGCACACTAATAATCTCAATTACCTTAATTAATCTCAATTAATTCTTTAGGGTGTTACAGCTCCACCCCCCTTAGGCAATTTCGTCCCCGAAATTAAAGCTCACCTCAAAGTGCAAACAGATGCGGATAACGTTCCTGCATCGTCGTTTCAAGCTCCCATGTTGCTTCTTCAACACCATGGTGCTGCCATAGTACTTTCACTAACAGAATCTCACGATGACGCAGATTCTTTATTTTTCGGTCAAGAATCTGAACTGGTGCCTCCTCGTATGACGCGTCATACTGTATCGGAACGTCAAACCACTGCACTACTGCTTCCGGCTCAGGTTGACATTTCTGAAGCATGGAGACATGAAACACATCATGCACGTGAGATAACTTATGCGGTAAGGCCAACCGGTACGCCACCACTCCGACTCGTTGCACGATCGGGAATGGTCCCACATACCTTGGTGCGAGTTTCCCTTTCACACCAAACCGAGTAACTCCCTTATGTGGGGAAACCTTCAACAGAACAAAGTCGCCTTCTTGGAATTCCAATGGCCTACGCCTTCTGTCAGCATAGCTCTTCTGTCGACTTTGAGCTGTCAACAGGCGTTCTCGAATCACAGCTATCTTCTCGTCATTCTCTTTAATGACATCCGGTCCAGTTGTAGGTCTATCCTCCGGTTCCAACCAACAAACAGGTGACCTACAAGGACGACCATACAGCGCCTCGAACGGTGTCATACCGATACTGGCCTGATAGCTGTTATTGTAAGCGAACTCAGCTAGATGCAGGTATTTTTTCCAGTTTCCACCAAATTCCAGAATACAAGCACGAAGCATATCCTCCAGAATCTGAATAACTCTTTCAGATTGTCCATCCGTCTGGGGATGAAATGCAGTGCTAAAATTCATATCTGTTCCCATGGCTTCCTGGAAGCTCCTCCAATACCGTGCATTGAAGCGGGTATCACGATCAGACGTGATAGACAGTGGCACCCCGTGTAACCTCACGATGTGCTCTAGGTACAGTTCTGACAGAATCTTCCGAGAATATGTTGCACGAAACGGTATGAAGTGCGCGGACTTCGTCAACCTGTCAACCACCACCCAGATGGCATCGTGCTTCAGCTCGGTTCTCGGTAGCCCCATCAGAAAATCCATGGTGATGTGCTCCCATTTCCATCCAGGGACAGGAAGAGGTTGCAACTTTCCCGCTGACTTCTGGTGCTCAGCTTTAATCTGGAGGCAAGTCACACATTTCGAGACATACTCACGGACGTCTCTTTTCATACCTCTCCACCAGTACTGTCTTTTCAGGTCCTGGTACATCTTTGTACTCCCCGGATGAATAGCATACGTTGATTTGTGTGCCTCTTGCAGAATCTTCTTCTTT
>NW_010362248.1:12811-13139 GCF_000414095.1 Morus notabilis
AAGACTGGTGCACTTGTCAGTCTGACCTTCAATTCCTGAAAAGCACTTTCACATTCGGCGTTCCATTCGAACCTGACTTCCTTCCTCGTCAACCGAGTCATCGGTGCAGCGATGCTCGAGAAGTCCTTCACGAAACGCCGGTAATAGCCTGCCAGTCTGAGAAAACTGCGAATCTCCGTTACATTCTTCGGCCTTTCCCACTGTAGCACAGTCTCGATCTTAGAAGGATCGACAGAAATTCCTTGTCCAGAAATCACATGCCCAAGGAACTTCACTTCTGTCAGCCAGAAGTCACACTTCTCCTTCTTAGCATACAACTGGTGTTCTC
>NW_010362248.1:13322-13501 GCF_000414095.1 Morus notabilis
ACCGAGTTCTCAGTCTTCGGAATGTCTTCCTCCTTGATTTTCAGCTGATGGTACCCAGATCTCAAATCAATCTTAGAGTAGAGTAGAGATCCACCCAACTAATCGAACAATTCATCGATCCTCGGCAGTGGGTACTTATTCTTCACAGTCACCATGTTCAATTGACGGTAGTCAATGCA
>NW_010362248.1:16079-17031 GCF_000414095.1 Morus notabilis
TGAACACAATCCTCACTTGATCATTCCGTAGCACCACTCAGCTACTCCCGCTACTGTGCCTCGCTCCTAGAGTCTCCTGGGAGGGATTTTAGACATTTGAAACATAAAACGTGAGCGAAAGGCCCAGTAGGATATAATTTGAAATATTTAAAATAAATGAGCACATGAATGAATAATTGAATACATAAATAAAATAAGACATTCAGTCCCGACAGAACAGCCGGAACCTCACATCCTTTTTCTCAAAGGAACTATAACTGAAAATAACCATGTTACAGGCTTCAGCAAGTAATTAGTACAAATTACTTACCTAACCAAGTGCCTCGCCTACCCGGACCGGTTTCGGGTTCTGCCCCCGAGGATGCACTCTCCGCATCCTATCTAGGCTTACAGCAATAGACTCTATTACCAGTTCACAAGATCTCTTTGCTTAAGAAATCATTTATTAAACATTTTGAAATCGTTAATACGACCCCACGAACTACTCAAGCCGCGGGCCCCATGACTGGACAAACCATGAGGTTCCATGACTAAACAAGCCATGGTTTTCAAAGCATTTTCTTTCACAAATCAATCCCTTTCTTTAAAACATTTTCAAGGCCAAAATCTTTTTTTGAAAACAGGCTCACAAGGAAAAGGGATTGAAATCCTACCTCGCACAATCAAACCTGGGACTAGCGTTGCCCTTTTCTGGCTCCCACTTCCTCAAGCCCCTTCAGTCTGAATCCACAGCGAACACTGATACAAAACGACCCTTTAGGATCAATTCTCAGTCCTAAAGTAATCCAATCTCAATCGTATACCAAGATTTCCTATTAGTGTGCCCTAATCAGATTTCACGTTTCAATAATCAATTCCAAGGGTTTTCAATCTCAAACAAGGATTAAAGATGCTAATCCTTTTATCCCAAGTCTCCAAATGAAGCTAATTTGGGTTTTCCCCGAAAACAGGG
>NW_010362248.1:17151-28970 GCF_000414095.1 Morus notabilis
ATAGATCGACCGGTTTCCATGTGATCCGGTCGACCGCACTGGTCGACCGGTGGAATCAGTTGCGCGAGAGAAGCTCGCGGAAATCAATCCAAAACCTGCAAATCCAGTCCCAAATCGAGATTTTTCAAAGGGAAACCACTAGATCTGGGTTCTAGGTCCTAAAACAAGTCCAAAGAACCCAAGATCTCCAATTTCTACTATAGTTTTACTCAAAAACCATCAAAATCCGGTTTGAACCAAAAATGGGTTTTGAAATCCGAAAATGTAAGATTCAAGAGAGGTTCTTTCAGTAATCTTACCTCGAATCCTTCTCTTGACGTTGAAAACTTCTTTAAATCTTTGCTTGGTTCAAGATCCGTTTGATTTGGGACAAAAATGAGAGAGAGTGAGAGTGAGAGAGAGCACGGGAGGGTGAGAGAGAGAGTGAGGGAGAGAGACGCACGGGGAAGGAAAAGGAAAAAGAAAAGAAAAGGAAAAAAGAAAGGAAAAGGGCATGTGTACAATATTTTAAAAGAACAGTCCAGAAATGCGCCCATACACACTTCTGGGTTAAAATAAATTACTGAGAATAATTTAAATACCTTGGAACTATTTAAACTCACGCGTGTCAGAAACATTTATTAATTAAACTCAATTAATAATTCAGATTAGGCACACTAATAATCTTAATTACCTTAATTAATCTCAATTAATTCTTCAGGGTGTTACAGAAATCACCACCTAACACAATAGTCATGCTGCCAAATGGCTGGTTGAAGTTATTTCTTAAGTCTTGAAGTGTTTTGTCCAATGCTTCAAAGCAATATTTGTTGGTCATAGGCGCTTCATCCCATAGTATAAGTGATGTTTTTTCCATTAGTTTTGCTAGTTGCATTTCTTTTTTTATATGACAGGTAGAAAATTTATCTATTGACAATGGTATTCAGAATCTAGAATGTGTAGTTCTTCATTTAAGTAGCAATAATGATGCTATTCCAGAAGATGTAGCAATAAGAATAATCTTATTATTTGATCTAATTTTTGTAATAATTGTATTCCATATATATGTTTTTCCGGTTCCACCGTGACCATAAATGAAAAAATGTTGTCTTTTTCTCGATTAAGTGATTTTAGGAATTCTTCATAAATAAATCGTTGTTCATAATTATTTAGATTTTGTGCTAATGAAGTATTTATTTTTCTTTTAATGTATTTGTATCATAATTGAGCTCTTCTCTTAAAAGTTTATTATTTAGATCTTTTACCAATGTTGAAGTGGGAAGTGGTAAATTGAAATGGGTTAAAGTTGATGAATAAGTTTAATAAGTTTTCCAATTCATATAGTACAAAATTGTATTATTCAGTTTTGGGTATTTGAAATGTTGGGTTATGAAATAAGGTCTTAATCTTGTATAAGATATCTTCTGTCATAAATTTTCAATGTTTTTTAAATAGTTTTTTTGGATCATTTACATTGTAAAATAATAGGATTATGTCAAATAATTGTCGTAGTTGAGGTTCTGTTGACCAAAATATAGCTTTTGATATTGATTCATCCCATTCTCTATCATCTCCTAGTAAGCCTAGTGCATAGCAGGCTGCTTGATATGTTGAATATGTAATATTGTCAACTGTTCGATGGTCTTCATAAGATGTCATTCCTTTTCGGTGGTTTAATAACAATTTTAGGTAATATAATTCTCCATAACTTGGATGTATATAAAATGCTTGTCCGATTGCATGTCATGTTTGTCTCAAATACCAATATTGATACTTGTTGTTCCAAACATATTTATTTAGAAATTCAATGTAGGTTAGTCTTCTGGCATTCATGTCATATTTGTTAGATTCCATCTATTTAGTAAGAGTTGTTTTATGGACACCAGGATGTCTTATTATATTATTAAGATGTTGTTTTGAGTGAAATATTATATTTTGTATTTTTGGTAAATGTATAGATAGTCGCTGAACATATGGATTTTTGTGATGTATTGAGAATTCATATAAACGCCACATTGCTTCATATGGTGTTATAAATCGGCAATTAAAATAATTTTTTATTTCATCTACATCATGATAAATGGTTTCTCCAGTTTTTTCTGTACAGATGTTATCTTCTATAACAACTCTTATTCTATATGGTCCTTTTATTAAATATTTGAATAAATATTTTATGAGCATAGATTGGAAATAGATTTCTACATTGATGTGAGCATGGAATTTGAGACACAATTCTTTGTTATAAGGAATTACAAATCTATTGTCTAATTTAATGCCTTCTTTTAGGACATGGAAACTTGTATTTCGGCACCTATAATTAACAATTCCGCTTTCTTTAATGATTGTTTCATTTCTTAATTTTTTTGTTAATCTTTTTGAACATTGTGAGTTTTTCATGCATGGAGTATTTTTTTAGCAATGCCACATGGTCCATGTATCATAAATTTAACTACAACATTATATTCTAATGGATTCGTTTCAGGATTAAGTATTTTGCGAAGATGAATTTGTCTATTTTAGATGTCTGACGAAGTTTTTCATCAGGATGTAACCAAAAGAGAAAATGACAATGTGGCAACCCTCATTTTGAAATTCAACAACATGTAAGTCTGCAAAATTTGAAAAAGGAATTGTTTTAATTTTGATTAAATAAGGAAAGGGATGAATAATTTTTTATTTTTTTGTTGATAAAGTGAAATAAATTTTTAAAAAGCCTACTAACCTGCTTTTTAAAAAACATGATCTAATTTCATTTTGAAAATTCTTGTAATAATGTTTCGCCTGTCTTCAGGTCTTAGACCGGGTACTTTTGCTAGGGCTCTAGTAATCTCAGGCCATTTTGGGTTACATGTAAATGTTATATATAAATCAGGATTTCCATAGTGTCTACAAATTGTCATTGCATCTTGATAGTTTTGGATCATATATCTTGGACTTCCAGTGTGACTGGCAGGAAGAATAATCTTTTTTCCTATTGCTTGTGCATTTGTATCTCCTATTGTAATGGCATATTGAATCTGTTGGTAAATCTCAGATCTTAAATTTTTATTTTTATTTTTTCTAACACAGTCTAGGTGGTCTTCTTCTATAGAAGCATATTCATCAACTACATATTGTTGGAATAGTCTGCCACCTCTAAAGAGGGTATTGCCTTGAACTTCACATTCCTGGAGTTGATAACAATAAAATTCTCGCATGGAAATCCTTTTTCTAGTAGATTTGTTATTTGAATTATATGTAGTTGATTTCAAATCTGTTCGAAAGCTATATTCACCATATGGAAATAGCAGAGGATACTGCAAAGCCATATAAGATGGATGTAATTTTGTAATTCTTTGTAAATTATTTGTTCTATCTTGGATAATAATATCTCTTCCTTCCTCATACTCACCAATATCTCCGACTATTAAGCCGCCTATGTCATTTGAAGTGGGTAATTCATATTGATTACTATCTATATATCTTTGGTTTATAACTCTTAATTTCATTGACGGTATTTCCTGTTCTTTATATATGTCATCATTCTAAAAAGTTTGACTAATTTATATATGTCATCATTCAGTTATTGATTTGATTAAATCTTTTCCTTATTTTCTATATCATATATAGAGTTGTGCAAATCTTGGGGGATTATTATTAACTGGTAATAAAGATCCAATAAGATGATGCACCTGTCCACTTATTTTGAAAATATATGGTCCATTTGAGTTTTTTGTGCTTGTTTATATGTTAGCCCCAAAAGATGTGAATGCAAACATAGAATTATATGTTCGAATATTTTTTCAGAAATGAGAACTTATTGGGCCTCCATGACAATTATGCAATTCATCCAGTATATGAGGTGTTTTTTGGATCAAAGGTAATTTAATTTTTACATGTCGACAGCAAAGATTAAGTTGAGGTGGATTGCTCTTTTTTATGCGTTCATTAAACCATAATAGAGCACCACAATATTGACAGGTGCAAGAACAATCTCCAAGATCATTGTATGTACCAGAGACACCTATAAGGAAAAATTTAAAGTAATTGTAGGCATGATAAATAAGAAATTAGTATTGTTATCATAGAAAGAGCTATAACTAAGCCTAATAGTTGATATGGATAATGAAATTATGTTTTTTTATCATAGATGTTGGAGAAGCCAACATACCGCTTGTTGTAGACTGCAACAGTCTAAGCATCGTATCAAATCTAGACCGAGATATTGTCATCGGCACAACTTCATAATTTTTATTGACATGATCTGGATATTGATCAATCATGTCATTGAAATGGTGGTCCATTTCTGAAGTCATATGATGCGAATATAGTTTTGATCGTAATCTCTTTTTTTGTGTAATTTATTTTATCCATTTGTTAGTCATAATATGGTATCACTTAAAGGGATTAAAACAGGAAATAGAAAATTATTTTTAAGTAAATAATGTAGTGTGCAATTCAAATTGTTTTATTTTGATTTGAGAAACATTGAAAGATCTTTTTTTTTTTCTATGGATCAAGCATTAAGTAGACGTCTAATTTATTAGTATTGTACAACAGTGTTGGCAGGTATAAAAACATTCTCCAAGATCATATACATAATAAGAATATCTATGATAGCAGATCAAGAGTGATGGCAACAACAATACATGATAAATTAGTGTTATCGCATTTAAGAAGTTATAATTAATTAGGTCCAATGACTAACATAGTTGTAGGAATTATATAGTTCGTCGTTATTTTCAGACGCTGAAAAAACCGGCGTAAGATTCCTTAGAGATTATAATGATACCATCATTGTATGGAATCTTGTCTGCATGGTCGTCATTGATGCAGACTCAACGTTTTCATTCATTTAATTTACACGTTTATTAACAACGTTGTTAAAATCTTCGTCTATTAACGAATTAACATTATTTATACGCTAATTCGACCACGACTTTTTTTTTGTTAGTGTTCTCCTATTTATTTGTTAGTCATAATATAAGGCTATTTAGATGGTTAGAAAGGGGGAAGATGAAAAAAGAAGAAGAAAAGAAAGAAATTGCCATTCCTAAAGCAAGAGAACATATTTTAGACTAAAAAGATGTTAAACTTTTTATGTTTTATTTATTAAAAATAATATGCAAATTGTCTCTACAAATAAGGTTTAAATTCTATTTAAATCTCTGTTATATACATTTATTTTCACTTTGTTTAGTCCATTTTTGTTTTAATCATAGTTAAAAAAAAGGAAAAAAATGTTGTTTTTAAAGCAATAATAGAGGCTTATATTTTAAGTTTTTATTTTAGATTAAAAAAATGTTATAATTTTTTAATGTGTTGAACGTGTGTAGAATATCCAAATCATTTGCACAAAGTAGGACTAAACTGGGCTATTTATAGTGTTTAGGAAGTCATATTTTCGTAACAATTAGGTTTCTCAAAGTTTATCTCGCTTACAAAGTTGATTTCACCACGTCAGCATGCGCTACACGTTACAACCGGTCAACCGGTAACAGAGACGTTATAACTCACCAGTCGACCTGTCTTCATGAACTAGCGAAACTTGTTTTCCTAGTTTTCCAACACGGAAAACTTGCACAGAGCCTCAATTTTGATTCAAGCAACCCAATAGAGAAGTTACCTTATCAAAATACTCATATAATAGTCTTCCCATATTAAACAACTCTTAAAATAATAATTCAACCAATTTATCTAGAATTAATTTATCAATTAATTCACCTGATAAATCACTCATGAATTAACCAATCTCATATTAACTTGGAACATATTTTACAGAAATAACACAAGTTACCAATATGTAAGAAATACACCGTATCGTTACATGAAATTATGTGAACTAGCAAAGGAACCCGATGGACATTTATAAATCAAGCTCCTATAATCATAACGCTACTTGTAAACCAATAAGTCTATCTCATGATTATAAAACTCTAGTGCTACTCCACTAAAAGCCTAGAGCTGCACTCTCGATTTATATAGCGTATTTACAAAGCTCTGAATAGCTTTCGTCCATGACTCAATATATTAGTGTATCATCCCCATAGGATATCCATAATCAACTTGAGGTCAAGTTCTGTTTTACCTTCCCAATTACATTTATCTTATGTTCCATTACCATACCATCAAAAAACCACTATTCGTACCATTACAAATAGTAGACCATTAGATAACACAGAGTAGTCTAATAGCCAAGCGCTCGTATTTTCCAATCCACAGATAATACATAAGAGGATATCATTGACTCTTTGTAGAAGTTATGGATTCTACTATCTATGAATAACGAAACTACACATACACGAGTCATATCCCCAATAAACCGATAAGCATACCTTTACATAATGTCAGGATGTCTCCCTTTGGTACATCAAAGCATACAAGTCAAGCATACGAGTTCATTATCCATATCAGGATTAAGATAACCACATATAATTTGTCAAAAATGAATTGTTTTATACAAATAAAATTATTAATTAAAACAATTCAACTTTGGTCCGACCCAGTATAGATTTCACCATTAGAAACTATATCAATGTCTCTACCCATGGAGTCTCACCTCTGACGATCAAAACAAGCCGTCTCCGTTAGGAAGTAGACAACATAACAATCTTAACATTAATAAAGCGCCCAACTTTATTCCCTCGATTGTGGATCATATGATTTAGAATATCATCTTTAGATTCCTGTCTTTTGCATGTTCTTCACATTACATGCATGACGTAAAGATTTAGAATGCCAGTCTTAGACTTTTAGTTTGCTTATCATACATTCAACTAATATTAACATAATGAGGACAATACATAGATATATGAAATAAATAAATATTTATTAATAGTCAATATGTCTTAAAGAATGTCGTTACATTTATTCCGAATGGCATAAACGCTAACAATGGCTGCGATCATCCCCCTTGACTTGTTCTATTCTAAAATGGGTCACAAAGAATGCAGTGGGAACAAAATTTAGGGGAGAGCTACTGGCCCTGAATTTGTTGGAAATTGTAGACGCCATGTCTAGATCTTCGGGGGCATTAGGAAGGTCGTCAATGGCCTACTCCTACTCCAAATCTCATGGTTGTCATCGTCATCCCCCTCCCACTCCTCCGTCAAACTCCGGTGTAGCAGAGGCGGCCTCCCCCTCCAAATCCCATCGTCACCACGCGCCCTCTTCCCCTATACCCAAACACGTCGCATGGTACGACAAGCACAAGTTGGAAATGAAAAAAAAAATCATATATATAGCTCTACTCTAAATATACATAAATCGGTCAAATAAACTAATTCTTGTAAAGAATTTCAAGCAACATATATAACTTCTCAAGAAAATTCAAAGGATTCTTCGTTACTGATGAAAAGAAGCTTATGCTAAACAAAGGTTTGAGAACATACCTGCAAAAAAAGAAGTGGCGCCGGCGAGAAAAGTACTACGCTAGCGAGAACCTCTTCGTCTCGGTTGGAGATTGAGGTGCCGGTGAAGCTAGATCCAACACCTTACGCCGACACGAACCTCTTCCTTTCAGTTAGAAATTCGAATCAGACGAGGAGATTGAAACGAAAAGGAGACACAGAGATTTAGAGGAAGGAAGAAAAGGAAGCGCGAAGGAGAGGAGCAGCCACCAGAGGAGATCCGGTGGAGCTCAAATCACAATTCACTCAAATTGAGTGAATGGGCTTTCCGTAAGAAAACCCTTTCTGAAGGTAAAAATAAAACCAAATGATGGAATTGGATGGAATAGTCTTTCTTTTCCATTCTATTCCTTCCAATCAAACACACCCGAAGTTAACATTTTCTCCATCTTCTTCTTCATCTTCTTCGTCGGTTCTAGGAAGCACAATTCTTGGCGGGGGTGGAATGACAGTGCATTGAACTCTGGGTCTTAGCTCCATCATCTCCATGACCAACTCCATATGACTGGCATGCAAACTCGAAAGCCACTGCTGCATATCTAGAGCTAAACCTACAGTAGACATCCCAGACTGTGATCTTAAAAAGGAAGAAGCAGAAGATGAATCGCTAGGTCATTTTAGGTCCCACTCCCAGGCGGTGACGCTTACGGTTCCCAAGAACATTCTCAAGAATGGCAATCTCATTGGCGTTACCAATCTCATCGCGTGACGTCGTGATTAGGCTTGGACCCTTGAATGAGCCTGGTACAAAATTAAGTATCAACAATATTCATTCCACAACACCCCTGCTCAATTCTTCTAAGTCCGCTATCCGACGTTGCACACTCAGAGAATGAAGGAAGAATACCGAAACATCTATCACAAGGTGTGGGTGGAAATGAATAACAAAACGTAACATTATAATCTTAAACTATCCAAACGGGACAATTCAAGAATCGGTGAGCCAAGCACCGATCCTCAAACAGAACATGCAAATGAAAAAAGGCGATAAATCGTACACAAGTACAATTTTTGGTGACTGTGTACTACAATCTTAGGGCTCGTTTAGTTCGCTGATTCGAGTTTTTAATTCGAGTTGAGATGTGATTTTATGTGAGAGCTTTTTACTGTAGCAAAAAAGTTAGATGTGATTGTTTGTGAGAGCTTTTTACTGTAGCAAAACTCGAATTCTAAACTCGAATTAGCGAAATGAACGGGGCCTTAGTAGTGTGCAGGCCACCGAATTAAAATAATTTGGACTAGAGCAAACTTATTTACATATTTTTCATTATTTGTCAACTTTTCAGTATTATTATTTAATCTTATCAAGTTTTATTCAGTCTTATCTATTAGTAATTACTGGCATATTTTTTGAATTCTTAAATTATTAAATTAATGACATTATCAAAATCATCATTTTTCACTTTTTATAACTCATTTAATCTGCTAGTTAAGAACATTATTAATTTCATAAATTAATTATTAATTTGCTTTAATTATTTATTACTTTACTTATTTAATAAATTAATGACATTATTCACATTCTAATTCTATTACTTCTAACTTATTTATTATTTTACAATTATTATAATGTATTCAATATTTTTACTTACATCATACTAATTTATTTATTAATTATATTAACAAATTATTTTAAATTATTTATTAATTAATTTTGAAATTATAAAAATTAACATTTTTTACTTTATATTTAAACATTTAATTTTTCTTGGTAGAATTTAAATATCTAATTATTAATTTATTGATATTACTACAGCTTATTTAATGTTTTACTTCTTTAATTTTTTTCCATTAACTCAATTATTTACTCTTATTACAATTTTATCGTTTCTTCAATATTTCTACCTCAAAAATTCACTCACTAACTACTTAATTTTTCCTAAACCATATAGTAACTTAATAACCATATTACACAAATTAACAACATAATTGATAATAATCAACTAAACTAACATAATCTCAAAAAACTCAAATCAACTTCAAAATCACACCCACATATTCAACAATCCCAAACTTATTCAAAACCAAAAAACCATATTCATATTCAAAAAATTAAACAACAAATATATTCAAATCTCTACCAAACATCATATTCAACCAAACCAATTATCAATATTTTACTATTTTTAAACCAAACCAAACAACATATTCAACAATATATTCAACCAAATCAAACAACATATTCAACTACATTTTCAATTAAACCAAACAACATATTCAAAACTAATTAAGAAAAAAATAAAACTCAAAAATTACTCACATTAAATCACCACAAAACCGGGGTGATCTTAAAGGAGGAGGTTTGTGACGATGGCAGACGGAACCGGCGGTGGTGGAGCAGCGGTTGGAGCAACAAAGGGAGAGGTTGTTCTTGGGTTTTTTTTTAGAGAGATGGAATTGTGGTAAAGAGAGAGAGAGCCAAAAAGAGAGGGAGAGTTGGGGAAAGGGGTGGCCGGCGAGACGGGCGGCCAGAGATATGGCTGGCGATGGTGGGTGGGTCAGCAGGAGGAGAGGTTGCCAGAGGGACAGAGAGAGAGAGTAGAGCAGAAGAGAGAGAGAGAGAGAGAGAGAGGTGCGGAAAAATGGGGAAAGAATCGGGACTAGGTAGTTTTAATAAGATTTTTAGCCATGACATTTGTCGTCGCTGATGATAAATAGTCATCGCTATATGATGACAAGACAATGACATTTAATTAAAATATTAAAACCTAACGATATAGCGACGACAAAACTTTTAGCAACGAAATGTCTCAAAAATATCTTCCACGAGCCAAATTTCACCGCATATTTTTCGGTGAAATTTTTTTATTTCAAGGATTTAGAATCAACTTTTGTCGTCACTAAACAATTACTGACAACATTAGGCACATAGAAAAAAAATTTCAATGCCAAAATTATTAAATTCCCGCCCATAATTGGTCACCCCACTTTTAACGACGACCTTGTCGTCGCTAAATGCCTATTTTTGGCGCTAACAAAACCATGTAAAAATTTGCTGACATCATGAACGTATTACCGACAACTATCTACTCCACCTCAGAAGCCTCCTCAACATTTCTGACAACAACATTTAGCGACGATATCCACTATTAGTGACGACAATTATCATTGCTAAAGGCGTCGTTGCTAAACACGCTCTTTCTTGTAGTGTTTATTTCTTTTATCCTTTCTTTTTTCTTTCTCTTTTTTTTCTCGACGATTTGTAGAACTATTATTTTAAATGAATCATGTGTTTGAAGCAGTGCTGAAACTTTGGATGGGCCGCCCGTGACCACCGAAAAGTCTGAATTTTTGCCCGATGACCGAACCCGATCTGCCCGAAAATTCGGGCTGCCCGACCCGACCTGAAAATTCCCATGGACGGGCTTCGGACAGAGGAAGCCTGCCCGTGCCCGGTCGGGCTGCCCGATGCCCGACCGGCTGCCCGAATTTTTTTTTTTTATATTATATTTTTATGTTGTTGAAATAAGTATTTGTATAATTTCAATGTGTAATTGTGTATATTACAATTTGAAATATGAAATGAACACACGACACAAACGAACTATATAAAAAAAATTACTTCTTCATTGATTTTTAAATTTGTAATTCATGATTGCCTCATTAAAAACCTTACCAAGAAAAACCCAATTGGGATAAAAACTTGGTAAGAAAAAAATAGTGCAATCATTGTGGGACGAATTATAAATTTGATGAACTTACAAAGTCTATACAAGATTACAAATTACAATAAACACTATACAAATTAGAAATTACAAAGTAAATAAATATTTACAAAGAAATTATCAAGATGAAGCAGAAGGATCATCTTGAAAATTAAAAGTTAATCTATTAAATTCGTCGATCCATTCTTGGTTTGCCGGTGAGATTGTATCGTGTAAGCGTTGGTCGGAACGGTTCCAATCCTTGATGCACGCCAAAGCTTCAACAATATCCTGCTGCAATGCGTTTCTCCGTTCTTCAAGTATTCGGCCAATTGTACTGAATGCTTGTTCGGCTGCAACGGTGGAGACCGGGATTGAAAAAATATCCATTGCCAGTCGTGTTAGGATCGGCCAAGTTAATGCTCGTGCCCTCCACCACTCAACCAAATCAAACACCTCACTACTGTCTACAACTAAGCCCTCACTCAGGTACGCCATTAACTCGTTGAATCCGCCGCCACCTCTTGATGAAGATCCACTTCCACTCCCAGATTCTTCTTGACCTTGACTCGTCATCGTCGTCTTCTTCTTCTTCTTCTTAGACAACCCGAAAACATTCAAGAATGAATGCGGATTGTCGTCTCATTGTTGCGGTTGTTCAACACGAGGTGTGTTTCTAAACCTACTTTCGTAAGAGATATATAGAGAATATATTTTTTCCTTTATAATAAGAAACTGGTCAGTAGTGTCTATAGCTAAAAATTCACCTAAGTTATCTAATCCACTTTCTAAACCTTCTAATTTTAAT
>NW_010362248.1:30665-61306 GCF_000414095.1 Morus notabilis
ATTAAGAGAAATTGAGAGAGATTAAGAGAAATTGAGAGAGAATGAGAGTTTTGGGGTGAGGAAAATGGTTGGGGGGAGGGGGGTATTTATAGGAAAATTTTTGGGTTGAAAAAAAAAAATTTTCCCCCAAAAATTCGGGTCCAACGGCTACAAATTTTTCGGGCAGGTCGGGCAAAATTCGGGCAGTTCGGGCAACGGATAAAAATCTGACCGTTTGGTTCAAAAATTCGGGCAAAATTCGGGTTCGGGTTCGGGTTCGGGCAAAAGGCCGTTTTTTTCAAAATTCGGGCATTTTTCAGGCTAACGGTAAAAAAAAATCGGGCATTTTTCGGGCACGGGTCGAAATTCGTGCAACGGTCACCAAAATTCGGGCAACGGTCACAAAAAATTCGGGTAATTCGGGCAAAATTCGGGCAGTTCGGGCAACTTCGGGTATTTGCCGGAAAATTCAAAAAAAATCCGGCGAACGGCGGGGGAAGGCTTCTCCACGGCGGCGGGCTGTCGGGAGGCTTACCATTTTCGGGCTACCCGAACCCGTGCCTGAAGAAAATCATTTTCGGGCAGCGAGACGGGCCTGCCCGCCGTGCCCGAAAATTTTCGAGCATCGGGCATGCCCGCCGCCCGAAAGTCCAACACTAGTTTGAAGCGTGCTTTTTCAACTAGTATATACACATATATATTGCCAAGAACGATTTGCTATATTTAGTCCGGAGGCTAACTATATATATTTCCTTCAAAAATAAAGAAAAAAATAATAAAAGAAAACTCAACAGTTCTTTAGAAATTGACTCATAAATATCCGTCTATTGTGTAGATAAACTTTGAGAAGCGAAACAAATTATATATCCTGTTAGGCATGCTATAAAATGATCAGACAAGAAAAGACCACGATAGAGTTATTGTGGATGAAGTTATTCCAAATATTGTAGGCTATTATTATACATCCAAAAAAAAGGTAAGGGTTTCAGTTGTTGATCCGAGTCCAAAGTGGGTTGTTTACTGTTTATGATATTTTTGTTTGGTGTTTAGGCATGCCTCCAATGAAGATCTTCAGTTGGGATTTCTGAAATCTGGGGTTGTCCTGTTGGATCAATGCTTGCTGTTGAAGAGGAAAAGCAGAAACAAAACTGGTCAGCCACACTCCAAAGCTTACCAAGTAACTTACAATGCCGAACATCTCTGCCCTACAAATACTGTGCCCACCTTGTTGTCCCAATAACACCCAACTCTTGACTCCAATTCAATCGAAATATATATCTATATATATATTTGGACAACTAACAAGACGTTCATGATGATAATGTATGTGAAAATTTTGGTAACAATATACATATAGACAACGTCAAAGTCAATATAGCACCAACAAGAAGGAGATTAATCCTCATGATCTTGTGGCGTGAATTATGAATGATATCATCGATGCAAGGTGAAAACTTATAGATATTCCTATTAGAGAGATTGTAATATGTCTTGATTAAGATCACAAGTTGTTTGAGTATTAAAACATAAAAACTCATGTTAAAGGGACTTCAAAACGCTGCAACAGAAAAAACTGTTTTGCTTCGGCCAAACCGGCTGCAGCCGAAATATTTTGGCTGCAGCCAAAATATTTGCATGTCTTGGGTTTGTTTGTGGCTACAACGGGAAAACATCCGCTGTAACGGAAATTATGCAGAAAATAATATTTTCATGAGTTTATGTGATCTAAAACGTTTCGAACCATTATATTCATTGGTGATATGTTTTCATACATATCTAAACACTAATTAGCAATAGATATAACTATTGTAATAGGTGTATTAATCCATGAAAATATACCTTTACATTGGAAATGTACCTTTATGTGAATTGTTGTAATGTTTAAAGAGGATGCATTCATTCATCAAATGACACCTCTATCTTTATTAATTCTCCAGAAAATTTACAGACTTTATTCATGTTCTAGAACTCAATATTATTGCTAGATATTGTGTTCAAGGGTTTGTTGTATCTTGGGGGTAATTTACCATTAAAACTCATTAAAAAACTTTGAGAAGTGAGAGCAAATAAAATCTTAAGGAAAGTATTCCTATACCCTCAAACCCTATCTTATTTATGTATTCTTTTCACCCTCTACACTCAAATTTTTCTAACAATCTTTAAGGTTTTTACTTGTTGTAATGGAGGTTGAAAAGAACATGACGTTTTTCCTCAATCCGAATGTCCAACTTGATAGATTTGATGGTACCAATTTAACCCGCTAGAAAGGAAAGTTGTTCTTTCTTCTCACCGTGCTCAAGATTGTCTATGTGCTTAATCCGAAGTTGGAGCCTCTTCTAGAACCGAAGGAGGATGATTCTAAAGACTTGAAGGCTGCAAGGAAGAAGCGTGAAGATGATGAAGTCATGTGCCGGGGTCATATTCTCAACACTCTCTCCGATAGGCTCTACGATCTCTACAACTCAATGGAGTCTCCGGTGGAGATTTGGAATCCTCTCGAATACAAGTACAAAACTGAGAAGGAAGGTACGGATAAATTTCTCATCTTGAAATTTCTTGAATTTGTCATGGTTGATACCAAGTCCGTTCTAGATCAAATACATGAACTGCAAGTCATTGTTACTAAGCTTCATGAATTGAAAGTTGAAATTTCTGAATCATTCCAAGTGGGGGTAATTATTGCAAAATTGCCTCAAAGTTGCTAAATTTTTGAATCATTCCAAGTGAGGATCAAAGAAGAGACTAAGTCTCGTGATCCCAAGGGTAAGATTATAGATTCCTCTAAGGTTAATGTTGCCGAAACTAGTAAGTTTTCTAAGAACTTCAAAGTCAATCATGACAAGAAGTTTAAAAAGCCCGGTAATGGCCAAAAGAAATTTTCTAGAAATTATTTCTTTTCTGAAAAGAAAGGTCATCACTAAAATGACTGCAGATACAAGAAGAAAAAAGAAGAAGATAACACCAACAAGGCCAATATTGTTGAAGAGAAATCTAAAGACATTTGTGCTATGGTCTCGGAAATGTAAATTGGCATGATTACCGAAACTAACATGGCTGCAACAAATTCCTCCGAATGGTGGCTTGATTCCGGTGCCACAATCCACGTTTGTAATGACAAGAATTTGTTCTCATCATTCAAAGTGGAAAAGGAAGGACAAATGGTTCTCATGGGGAATAATGATGCAGCAATGGTTGCCGAGAGAGGAATGGTGGAGATCAACTTTACTTCCGGAAAGAAGCTTACTTTGAATAATGTTCTTCATGTTCCTGACGTTAGGAAAAATCTTGTATCCGCTAGTCTAATGTGTAAGAATGGGCTTAAGATTGTACTTGAGAGCAATAATTGTATTGTATCTAAGAATGGGATCTTTGTGAGAAAAGTATATTCTTGTGATGGCATGTACAAACTTAGCATTAATAATAAAGATGATGTGAATTCTCTTTATATTGTTGATTCTTTTGATATTTGGCATGCATGTTTAGCACACTTAAATTTTAAATCTTTCAAATATATGTCTAAACATGGTTTGATTAATTGTAAAGATGTTAAAAATGATAAGTGTGAAATTTGCATACAAGCAAAGATGACTAAGAAACCCTTTTCCTAAAGTTGAACGAAATACTCAAATATTGGATATGATTCATACCGATATTTGTGAGCATAATGGTATTTTAACGAGAGGAGAAAATAGACATTTAATCACTTTCATTGATGATTATTCTAGATACACTTATGTGTATTTACTTAGAACAAAAGATGAAGCCTTTGATAAATTTAAAATTTATAAGGCTGAAGTTGAGAACCAAAAAGATAAGAAGATCAAAATGGTTCAAAGTGATAGAGGTGGTGAATATTTCTCAAATGAATTTGATGCCTTCTGTGACGAGCATGATATTATTCACCAAAGGTCAGCCCCTTTTACTCCTCAACAAAATGGATTGGCTGAAAGAAAGAATAGAATTTTTACCGATATGATTAACTCTATGCTTCTTAATGCTAAATTACCTAATAATTTATGGGAGGAAGCTTTACTTACTGCATGTCATGTTCACAATAGAATTACATCTATAAAAACACATGTATCTCCATATGAAGTATGGAAAGGAAGAAAACCAAACTTGATGTATTTAAGGGTGTAGGGCTATCTAGCCTTTTATAGAGTGATTGACCCTAAATCATCAAAGTTAGGTGCTAGAGGAATTAAAAGTGTTTTCGTAGGATATGCTGAATATTCTAAGGATTATAGATTATTGAATCTAGATGCTAATGTCATTGTGGAATCAAGAGATGTTGAATTTATTGAGAACAAGTTTAGCCTCGATTCTTCCACTGAATTAGAATCTAATGTTAATCAACCATGTGTTGACATTCCCGGTATCTCCACTGATAAAAGAAAAGAGTCTATGACATCTTTCGAACCGAGAAGAAGTCAACGTGAAAGAAAAGAAAATGACTTAGCACCGGATTTTATTTCATCTCAACTTTAACATTTTTGGTTGATGGAGATAGAAATTGTGTACTTAATAAAATACCATTGTTGCTTAATGTAGAAGAAGATCCAAAGACATTCAATGAAGCTATGTCTTCAATGGATGCCTCCTTTTGGAGAAAGGCCGTGAATGATGAAATGGATTCGATTATGTCGAATCTGTCACGCCCCCAAATAGGGGTTAGTGAAGTGGAAGCTTGTTTAGAAACTTAAACCTGTTTAAGAAAGTGATTAGTAAATAATTGTGCAAAAATTTAACTTTTCAAACCCAAAACATCCAGGTATTTCTAAACAAGCCATTGCATTTAAGAGAAATTTAATTCCAAGAAGGGTGGTGGAATTTCCAACCAAACCAGTTTAAACCCACGCCCCTGGTATCATCTTAGGAACTTCCACGGTTTAGCATACATGAATATAAACAAAAGTAAACGTGACATCAACCACATTCTAGCAATATTTATGTTTACAATCCATAATTTTATACATGCCTTGAGATAAAGGAAAAGAGGAAATACAACTCTTCATTTTTCGGGGACAAGTTCACCTCACCGGTAGTAGCTACCTACTCCGTACTACTCCTTGTGTCACCTCGAGGGGTTAATACATTTGAAAACATAGAAAAGTGAGCGGACATGCACCTGGAACCGATCATCCTTTTTAGAAAAGGAAATACTCACATAGTATTAAAAAAATATATGTAATATGAAAGTGTGCAGATCATCATACCACTAAACAAGAAGTGGTAAAATGTCTGTCTAGTGAAAAAGTGCAGAGCCATAATTCCACTGAGCAAGAAGTGGATCTGTACGGGTTTTGGGACCTGCCCCCAAGGATACGATTCCCATATCCCGATCTCTGTGGCCACTAAGCGTTGTATCATTTCTTAAGATATTTCATTTTAAGAAATGATACTCTTTAAAATCTCATTTCCAAAACCATTGGAAAACTCAATAGCATTAGTCATGCTATTTCCTTTGAAATCATTTTTCTTCAAGCATGTTTTGTTCTAAAACATTTTCATGGGCCAAAATCATTTAAAATGAGGCTAACAAGGATATGGACAAGAATATCCTACCTTTTGGATGTCAAACCTATGGCTATCTTCACGTAACCCTAGCTCCGCTTGCCTTAAAGCTTTAATACTCGATCTTCTCCACTAGCTTTATGACAAAAGCAGTGTCTTAGGATATATTTCTCATTCCTAAAATGACTTAAGCTCAATCATGTTTAATTGTTTCCTATTAGTGTGCCTTTACTCAAATCCAAGTTTCACAAATGATTTTATAATTCAGTTTGGGGGTTCTTTGAAGATTGAAATCCAATCCATGGGTTTGGTTTCCTATTTAATTTCAGTTTAAAAACAAGTTTTTAAAGAAATTTTGACAGCATACCTGCATAAATATAAAAAAATGCCAAACCTGCAATTCAAGTTCAATTTCAAAATAAATTATCCAGAATCCATCAAAACTAGTTTCCATAAAATTTAAGTGTATTTTCAAAAACTTTTGGAGTGAATTCATAAATACTAAAAATAATTTAAGGTTCCTTAATTAATTGTGAAAATCAAATGAGGCACACTAATAACTCACAATTTAGCATAATTAAACATGTTTAAGTCTGGAGGGCGTTACAGAATCAAACTTGGATCTTGGTAGATCTTCCTCCGGGATCAAAACCAATAAGCAACAAATGGGTGTTTAAAAGAAAGTACAATACTAATGGGTCTATACAAACATTCAAGGCTAGATTGGTAGCCAAGGGCTTTAAACAAAAATGTGGTATAGACTATTTCGATACATATGCTCCGGTAGCTAGATTGACATCCATTAGATTGCTATTTGCAATTGCATCAATATACAATTTGCATGTGCATCAAATGGATGTTAAGACGGCTTTTCTAAATGGTGATCTTGATGACGAAATCTATATGGAACAACCCGAAGGGTTCGTATTACTTGAAAATGAAAAGAAGGTTTGCAAGTTAGTCAAGTCACTTTATGGTTTAAAGCAAACACCAAAACAATGGCATGAGAAATTTGATAATGTCATTTTATCTCATGGTTTTAAGCATAATAATGCGGATAAATGCATATACTCTAAATTTATAAATAATTTTGGTGTAATTATATGTTTATATGCTGATGAATTGCTTATCTTTGGAACAAACATGCAAGGGGTAAATGATACCAAGAAATATCTAACTTCACAATTTAAGATGAAAGATCTTGGTAAGGTAGATACTATCTTAGGTGTAAAAGTGAGGAAGCATAGTGGGGGTTACTCATTGTGTCAATCTCATTATATTGAGAAGGTGCTTCTTAAATTCAATCATTTGAAGTTTAAAGAAGCGAATACCCCATATGATTATAGTATTAAATTACTAGCGAATGCAGGACGAGCGGTAGCAAAACTTGAATATGCTAGTGTGATTGGTAGCTTAATGTATGCCATGCATTGCACAAGACCCGACATAGCATTTGCAGTATGCAATATGTCTAGGTTCACGAGTAACCCGGGTATTGAACATTGGAATGCAATTGGTAGAGTACTTGGTTATCTCAAAAGAATCATTAATTTAGGTTTATCATATAATGACTATCCGGTGGTACTTGAAGGGTACTCAGATGCAAGTTGGATAACAAGTGCAAGTGATAACAAATCCACATCCGGTTAGATTTTCACAATTGTGGGAGGAGCCGTCTCTTGGGCTTCTAAGAAACAAACGTGCATAACTCATTCTACGATGGAGAGTGAATTTATAGCACTTGCCGCTGCAAGAAGCAGAATGGCTGAGAAATCTATTGTTTGATATTGAGTTGTGGCCACAACCGGTGCCATCTATTTCTTTATACTGTGATAGTGAAGCTACTTTGTCTAGAGCTTATAACAACGTTTATAATGGAAAATCTAGACATATTAGCTTGAGACATGAATATGTGAAACAGTTAATAACCGATGGTGTTATCAATATTGTTTATATTAGGACAAATAAGAACCTAGCGGATCCTTTGACGAAAGGTCTTTCAAGAGACTTAGTCAAAGAAACATTTAGTGAAATGAGACTGAAACTTTTCTTTGAAAGAGTCACCGATGATGGAAACCCAACTATGTAGTAGTTGTACCACTATTCCATAGTTAAATGGGTAAGAATAAGTCATTGTTATGTGACCGGGTTGGCACCAAAATTTAATTAGTCCATTCCAAGATGTCGGTGCAAAATAGCTATGTGGTTGAGGTTGAATTTAGACTCTTAATGGAGTTCGAGTCTCATAGTAGCTACAGATATAATTTGAAACTTCACCTAAGTGAACATAAGGAATGGTGCCGTTCCTAACAAGACCGTGGTTTAGTCCTGTAAATGTTCATGAATCCAAGATAGAGCACAAGGCTGGAATAATGCTAAACGATTGAACAGATTTTAAGCTTGGGATAACACATGTGTGATATATTTTCGGTATTTGCTCAAGAGACAAAGTTTAATGCAAAGCACACTATTGTCTTGTGAATACTTTGAAGTATAGTCACTAATTAGAGGTTATAATCGAAAGATACCTTCAGGTATGTGTGTGTTTATCGTTGTTAATTCTGGAGAAATATTACAATCTAGTGGGGGATTGTTAGAGAGATTGTAATATGTCTTGATCAAGATCACAATTTGTTTGAGTATTAAAACATGAAAACTCGTGTTAAAGGGACTTCAAAACGCTGCAACAGAAAAAACTGGTTTGATTCGGCCAAACCGGATGCAGCCGAAATATTTTGGCTGCAGCCGAAATGTTTGCATGTCTCGGGTTTGTTTGTGGCTGCAGCGGGAAAACATCCGCTGCAGCGGAAATTATGCAGAAAATAATGTTTTCATGAGTTTATGTGATCTAAAACGTTTCGAACCATTACATCCATTGGTGATATGTTTTCATACATATGTGAACACTAATTAGTAATAGATATAACTATTGTAATAGGTGTATTAATCCATGAAAATGTACCTTTACATTGAAAATGTACCTTTATGCGAATGATTATAATGTTTAAAGATGATGCATTCATTCATCAAATGACACTTCTGTCTTTATTAATTCTCTAAAAAATTTACAGACATTATTCATGTTCTAGAACTCAATATTATTATTAGATATTGTGTTCAAGAGTTTGTTGTATCTTAGGGATAATTTGTCATTAAAACTCATTAACAAACTTTAAAAAGTAATGACAAATAAAACCTTAAAAAAATATTATTATACGCCTCAAACCATATCTTATTTTTGTATTCTTTTCACTCTCGACACTCAAATTTTTCCAACAATTCCAGCTATATATGAGCATGATGATCACTCTGCGTTACTGCTTTTTTTTTTTTTTTTTGATTGATCACCAAAGTGGACTTTCATTGTCTCTTCTTATACTATATATAGGCATGACATTATTATATATTGGGTACGCCACTTTTTTTTTATCATATAAATATGTTTTTTTTTTTTGGGTCCAGAATGTGGTTCAAATGATCATTTTGTACAACAGACGAAATCACCGAGGGCAGACACGAGTCTACCGGGATAAAGCTGAAAAGACGTGAGAGAGTTAAAGAAAAGAGGAAAAATACAAAAATAACTGAACTGACAGTTAATTATTGTTCTCATTTTTTTTTGGGGAACTGACTATTAAATTATTGCTTTACATATTGGAGCTAACCCCTTTACCATGAGTGTGGTTAGGGGTGACAATTCGTATCACGTGTCGTGTTTGTGTCGTGTTTTGAGTGTTTTTTTAAAATTTTTAGTCAATCTGAACACGACCCGTGACACGAAATTTTTTAAAAACCGCGACACGAACACGACACGACCACTTTACGAGCTGACACGATACGACCCGAAAATGACTCGTGACACGAAATTGACCCGTGAACCCGAAATTGATACAAAAATTATATACTTTTATTTAGTTTTTTACATATTAGAAATAACTTAAAATTCATAACACACTAAATTACAATAACATCCATTGAAATTAAGCAAATAATAGTATAAGATTTTGAGTATAACTATCATGATATTACAAGTTCATAATAAAATTTAAAATATGAAATGAAAAATATATGTATTTTTTAGTTTTTTACGAGTTTCGTGTCGTGTTCGGGTTAGGCGGGTCCAACCCGAAATTGACCCGTATTTTTCGTGTCAATTTCAGGTCGACCCAATTCTGACCCGAACCTCTTTTTTCTCAACCCTAACCCGCAAAATTCGTGTCGTTTTCGAGTCGTGTCGTCGTGTCGTGACCCATATTGCCGGCCCTAAGTGTGGTGCTATCGAACATGTGATCTTTGCCTCCTTTTCAATTCTGGTGTAGGACCACTTTACCACTTTTTTAAAATTAGACCATTTTTTCTCCTTGATCTAATATAGAAGAGAAGTTAAATCAAAATCAAAGTACATCCATTTTTTCCTCAAATGTAGAATTAATTTATTAAGAAGGGGACTAACATTCATAGAAACAAATATTATAATGAACCACTCAAAAAATAATAATATAGTACAATGAACATTTTAGGGTGACTAGTAATTAAAAAAAGATGAATGACAAATAAAAAAACAAAAATAATTAATGAATTACAATAATTTTAAAAAGGAAATATAGCAATATTAACAGTTGAAAGTGATTTACTATTTTGTAAATTATATCAAGCTTAAAGCTTAACGTTGCGCGGGAGTATAAAAGGAGAAGGTTAAATTAGATATTATAAAAATAATAATCTAAAAAAGGATAGATTCTTCAACTTCTTATTAGAAGAATATTAATCGTTGAGGGTATCTATAAATTTTAAGGGTTTAAATATAACCACTCATAATTTTTTTAATGATTTTTTTAATGCGTAAAGGTATATAATTTGCAGTATTCTCAACATAAAAAAACCAAACGGCATGACATTTTCTTCAAATACTTTTTTAGGTTATTTATCTTTTTATATCATGTATTTTAAATTTATTTGAGAAGTATAACTTTAATTTTTTATTGCTACACTGTATACCCTTAAAATTGCATTTAATAGGTAAATTTGTACCTACTCAATCTCAACACACAATTTGGACCTCTAAAATTACCAAATTAATCTTAGTGGAGTGATTTAATGGAATGCATTAATAGCCATCAAAAATCAAAGGTCACTGCCACTAAGATTAATTTAATAATTTTAAAGGTTAAAATTTAGTGTTGACTGAGAAAAGGTTATAATTCGACGGTTTACATATACAGCAATAAAAAATAAAGGATACTTTTTTTAATAAACTTAAAATACTGAGTATGGAAAGATAAATGAGCCTACTTTTTCGCTCTGCCACGAGTCAATCCAAACATGATTCGGAGGCATTTCTGTAAAGAAACCATCGCATGGTCCCCAAGAGGACGAATAAGTAAATGCTGATGACGCCTTCTGGGTCACAAATCAAAGTCCAAGTCGTTTTTCCACTTTAATTAGTATTCGTTCAAGTCCAAGTCGTTTTTCCACTTTAATTAGTATTCGTCCAAGTCCAAGTCAATTAGTTCATTGATTTAAGTTTTTAATTTGAGTTGAGATATAATTTTATATGAGAGCTTTTTATTATAATAAAAAAGTTAAATGTGACTATTTTTAAGAGTTTTTTACTATAACAAAACTCAAATTCTAAACTCGAATCGGTGAAATGAACAGGACCGTAGACTTCCTTAACGCAAAACGATATTCGTTGAGCCTTTTTTTTTTCTTTTTTTTTTGGGCTTCTCTATTTTTTCAAGAAGGCCTAGCACAATGTTATTGCTTAGAACTAAATTGTTAAACGATATTCGTTGAGCCTTTTTTTTTTCTTTTTTTTTGGGCTTCTCTATTTTTTCAAGAAGGCCCAGCACAATGTTATTGCTTAGAACTAAATTGTTAGTAATTACTTTGTTAAAAAAAAAATAAAGGAGATTCTCTTGTATAATTAGCGTATTAATAAGTTGTGTTTTTTTAACTATTAAATCTACGTAATTTTTAATTTTCACGTGATTTTATGTAAATCTGACAGATAAAAAAGCTAATCTACCAGCATTTAGCGTACCGAATAAGTCTAAAAAATAATAAGTAAACGAAAAATAATAGATCCGTAATAACTAAGAAAAAAAATCACCAGTAGCAACTACTTTGTTAAAAAAAATAAAAAATATAAGAAAAGGTCAGCAATAACTATAAGAAAAGTTTACTCACCATAAACAAAGGAAAAGTTTACATATGGAATGAGAATCAAAGGCATGTATAAAGATATGTGTTAGGTGACTCTAGAGGTGTCAAACATGCCGTGCCGGGTTGGCATGACATGTCCGACCCTAGGCCCGTGGCGGGCCTAGGCCGTGCTAGGACCGGGCTTGAGGAGAAAATCTCAGGCCCAGTCTAGGCCTGTGCCCCTAGTCCATAAGGGTCGAGCCTAGGCCAAGGCTCTTCACGGGCCCGCCCTGGCCCTTGTAATTTTTTTTTCCAAAATTTAATTAAAACAAAAAAGAAAATATATCATATGCCCCGAAAAGATGTGATTTTATTGAATTGAGATAATACGAATAAGTACACATAAATGACTACCTCGTTAAAAACCTTGCTAAGTAAAACTCGTGTGGAGACCGGGATAAAACCTTAGCGAAGGAAAAAAGAGTGCAGTATTCTAGGAATAGTAAATTACAAAACCTAAGTGCTTCTAGAAGATTATGTTATTTCTAAGTTAGAAAAAGAGTCTTGCATTGAATCATCCGTGTATTGTTGTTTTCGTCTTCTAGCATCTAGTCCTTAACGCACATTAGCCCCTCTAAGATATCTGGATGCATTCTTCTTCTCTTCTCGTCAAGATAATAAACTCCAGAAAGTAATTTAGTAGCATTGTAAAAATCTTCTAGAAATTTTAAAAAATACTCATCAATCTGCCAATCTGTATTGAAAAGTAAAAGTTGATCGTTCTTACTGTTTACATAAATTGTGATGAGTTGTGAATAGGAGAGTCCAGCCTTCAACATTAAATAGGGGGAATTCCACCTATGTCTCACTTGAATTAGGAACTTTCTTGGGCGCATCTGACTGTTCTTGCAATATTATTTGAATTCTTGGAGCCGAGCTCTAGAACTAGATATGAAGGATAAAGATTCTCTAATATTTGTTAGATTATCTGAAATATGTTCAATTCCTACCAGAACTACTAAATTGATTATGTGACACATACACCGTTAATGAAAAATTTCCCCCCAAAATGCTGGTTTCAAACTACATTTAAACATGTTAATTGCAGCCGTGTTAGCTAATGCATTATCAAAAGTAATAGTTAAAACTTTATCTTCTATCCCATAAATCCTAAAAATTTCCATTATTGTACCAAAAATAGCTGATGCGTTATGAGGATATGGACATAAACGAAAACCTATTATTCATTTTTGTAAAACTCATTCATCATCAACATAATGCGTCGTGATACATAAATATCCAGTTTTATTGCACCCCTCCCATAAATCAAGAGTACAAGATACAGTAGCATTAAAAGTCCTAAAATTATCAACAAGAACTTGTCTCATTGCATAAAACACTTTCTTGCAATCATAACGAGTTGTGTTTCTACTTAGCCATTTAAATTGCGGGTAGAATGCCATCTGTATGAATTCTTCGAACGACGCATCATCTGCAAAAGAAAGAGGTAATTCGGCACTAGTTAAAAATTTAGCTAGTGCCTCACGAGCACGTTGTGCATCATATGTAAAATTTTACAACTCTTGTGATGTGAGTGATAGTGTTTGTTGGTGGGAGTCCACACTCCCACCTTGGTGCAACGGTATACATACTTTTCAATGTCTATCTAGATGACCAGTACCCCCATCCTTTTTATTAGAAAAGTGTTTTTTACAATACTTACATACCGCACGAATTTTCATTTCACCCGTTTTTGGATTTGGTCGGGGCTCCTCTGTGAAATGCTGTCATGCATGAGAAGTTCACGGTCTTTTGCTCCTGGTGTATTCTCCAACTACCTCGTTGTGCATTAAAGGATTATCAACCGGAGCATTTTCTGGTTCAGTAGGGGTGGGGTTGGGAGACATCATTTCATGCTCAAAAAATGGCTCATCACCAAGCTCAGGAAGAGCAGTGAAGTCAGGAAAGTTTGATGCGGCCATTTTTTGGAAATTGATTGAACTTAAACTTTGTAAATGAAAGAGTAAGGAAATGAGTAATCGCGAGAAAAAAACTTAGAATTAAAATCAAATAGGCAAGATGAGAAGTTGAGAGTGAATTGTTGTGTGAGATTTAGGGTGGAATTAAGGGATATTAATAGGGGATTTTTTAGATTTTTTCAGATTGTGACTGTTGGGCCCTTCACGGACCCAATGGTTGGCCTGTGACGGGCCTAACGGAAGGCCTGTCACAAGCCTAACGGGACGCCCATCACGGGCCGACCGTTGGACCCGCGAAGGGCCTAACTGTCACAATTAGAATGGTTGGAGGGCTTTTTCACGGACCATTTCGCGGGTCTAAGCCGGGCCGAATCCGGGCTTGACACCACTAGGTGAATCGTTCTTTCCTTGTAGTAAGCGTTGTATGTGCATATATATTTTTTAAAAAGTAAGTGTATTTCAAATAAAAAAAATACACGTACCAATGCTCGCTTGACTGACCACATGACACAAGAAGACGTAATCCTGATTATAAATCGATTCCACCAATAAATTTTAATAAAAATGCACAAAAAATAAAACGTATAACGAGTTTTAACAATAAGAAATTGAAAAGTTCACGCTGACTATCGAGCACATATTTGGTTCTTTGTAAAAGACCTCTATAATTCAATAGAAAACTCTAATTGATTGAGACCAAGACACGTATAACACAAACTTAAAAGAACTGCTAATGCCAATTAAATTTAAGTAAGATTTTTTCAACAAAATTGGATGGATACAAAATCGCCACAAACTTAAAAGTTCAAAATCTACCCTATCATTATCCAAAAGATAAGGGTTAATCTGAGAAATGGTCATCGAATTTTGTCGTCAATCTCACTTTAATTTTTAACTTTTAAAACAACTCAAATTAACCGTAATCTATCAACTTATTTATGTTTTATTCCTTGTCATCAATTGAGTGTCAAAAACAAAACAAAATATGGATGATATTTAGTTAACAGGGTGTTATTTTACAGTTTTTGTTAGAATCACATCCATATTCCGTGTTATATAAGCAAAATACTATTTTCTATCAGCATAACGTGCATATTCTATCATGTTGTTAAACATCTAACTGATGAAAAGAGCTAGAACTAAAGCAAACTAATAGATCATGGATGAGTTTAGATTGTTTTAAATGTTAGGGACCAAAATGAAATTGAAGATAAAGTTCAAAGATAATTTGTAAAATTAATAAAAAAAGGGTTTAATTGTATTTTTGCATCTTAAATTTATCACTATTTGGTAATTTAGATTTCGAACTTTCAAATTATAGGACCCTAAATTGAAAAACTTATTGGAACTATGATCCATTAGCTAACTGAAATCAATTAACTTACACAAATGCATCTCGAAATTTTTCATTGGTTAGTAAGTGTTGGTTTTTAAAACGTGTTCGAGTGCAGAAGCGTGATAGTGCAGATCGTGTATAACAAAAACTTTGTATATAATTTTTAAATACTCTATAGAGTATATTAATTTATGCAATAATAAATCAATCATATTAATTTATAAAGATAGATACCTACCGAAAGATTAAGGTGGTAACTTAATGTCTTTGACCATGAACAATCCAAGCTCGAAACTTTCTCTGAAAACCCAAATCTTACTCGTCTAGTCTTTGAAATCTGCAAGACCTAGAGTGTGGGCTCTAATAAAGAACTATTAGATTATATCACTATCTAATTTGTATTCTTTCACTATCAACGCATATATGGCACTACAACAAAAAAGGTCATTTGCGGTGACTCAATGTCATCGCAAATAGGTGATTTGTCATCGCAATTACTGCATTTTCAACATGTCACAAATTAGTTGCCGTAAAAAATTAGACGCAAATGATATATTTGCAATGATAAAATTTTGAGATGTCGTCGCAAATATATTAGCGACGACAGTCGTCGCGAATAAGTCGTCACGAATGTTCCGTCGAATATATCGGTGATGATGACGTGTCATACTGCATTTGCGACAACATAGTGTCGTCGTAAAAGTGTTTAAAACCTTTTGCGCCTAAACCGTCGTCGCTAGTAATGTGAACTATTTGCGACGACACCTTAGATATGTTGTCGTAAATAGTATTTTCTTTTTTTCCGTACTTTCTTAATAATATTAATTAATAAAGATATAAATTTGAAGAAAATTTATAATAAAATAGAATAATAAAATTGATATAAAATAGTCAACACAATAATAAAATAAGTCTTAAAAAATAAATTAATTAAGACATACTAAAAAATATTCATAACAAGAAAAATAAAAACAGATATTTTAATCTCCTAAATTAGGAGCATCGTTGTCCTCATCCTCGTCTTCTTCGTTTCGCTCAGGCGGCGAAGGAACTAACGGTTAGGGGTAGTTAACTGGCAAGAAGTTGATGTTGGGATTCATTGAGCGCATGACTTCCATCATGATCTGCTGGTTGTCGAACATGTTGCGTTGCTCGATGTAGAGGTTGTTCAGCCAGTTTTGGACATACTAGGGCAAATTAACCGAAGATGACCCATCTGATTGCGAAGCAGATGATGAGGTGGAAGCGCTTGAATGATTCCTCTGTGGCTGTGTTGGTCCCACTCCCTTAGTGTGTCCTCTGCGTTTTCCCAAGACTTGGGATATAATCCCCTCCTCATTAACCGCCGTAGATGAACCTTCCCCAGCAGACTGTGTCATCTGCGTGGTTCTTTCCACTTCCATCTGAGCTTGCAAAGGTAAATGAAATAAAAATAAATAAAAATAGTATAATATGTTATGTTAAATATGAAAAAAGAAATAAGTTTAAAATTTACTTTAAAATGCATGTTCCGTGTCCGGATTGATAAAATTTTGCCCATGACGATGCATGTCACCCTAATTGTCAATTAATAATCTTAGCTCCTAGGTCTCGGGATTTGCCTAATCAAGTTGAACGTGTTAGAATAATTATTAAGCCAAAGTGACAAAAACTTAACAAGTATGCAAATTAGTATTACCTTATCGAAGCGATACTGGGAGTATGACTTTTTACCATGCAAGCTAAACCACTTATCATTGCCACGGTTTTGTTGATTTGAAGTAAATTTTTTCTAGCAATGATCATAAATGAATTAGTAACATACTTAATAATTAAATAAACCAATTAATCAAAAGTAAGAAGATATAATGAAATTGAACCTGAAAAATAGGGGACGTAAAAGGATCACAGCAAGGTCTCCATTGCTCTTTACTCCTCAAGTTTTTAGGAAGATTTTGCCTAACAAAATCCTCATTTTCTGCCCCTCCCATCTTCTGGAAGTGTCTGTGTAAGGTAGTCTTCCAGTCCTTGTAACATTTACTGGCTTCACGGTCGACTACATCTCTAATGATATCATTGTCGCGGTCGTAGTCGAGGTTAAACCAATCCTGGAATACATTAAAAAAATCAACAAATGAATCTTATTTATTGTATTCACAATTAAAAATGTTTAGAATAAATTTTGTTTCAAATAGATACCAACATGCGATTTTGAATCCTCCTTTTGTACTCCTCAGGCACGTCCTTCCAGGCGTTGTAGTGTGGGTCACGTATATCTCTTGTGTTCAAGCCGACAACATAGTCAAAATATTTGACGTTTTCACCAATCGCCTTCCACGAACTTGTCTCGTCAAACAAGACAAAAAGCTTCCCATCTTTGTGTACTTTCTCCACTATATCTCAACCTATAGCTACTCCTCGACCAGACTGACATCGAGATGTCAGCTCCGAAACTGTACGAAAATAAAAATAATAAAATTTGATTATAAAGAGTTCGACAAGTAACAAGTTTTAAGAGTATGTGTTATAGCGTATAATACCTGACTGATAATGTGCCGGGAGTCTCGTCGGATTAGGTGCAGGCTGTGATTCTCCTGCAGAGTTGGCGCATGTAACTACTAGGCCAAACATCGAGATGTTGTGTCGGAAAAAAAAATTTATTTGTTACTTTATTTGGTATACAATTTCTTTAAAATTTATAAAAAAATTCATAAATTCAAGGTAATAACTTTAGTTCTATTCATCGTCACTACAAATGTCTACATTCTATATCTTTATTTTTTTTATTCAACCAATTTTTATTTTATATATGTTATCATTTTATTAATTATGTGTTATCATTTCAGCAATCATGAAAAGTATAGTTTATAAATCCTTTATTAAGTTTTATTTATTTATAAAATTAGATAAACATAGATTGATAAATTCTTATGTAATTAATGAAAAAAAGGAAAAAGGAAACAACAGTCGAAACTGAAAGAAATAAATAAATATGGGAGAAAATATATCAACTTAAACAAATCATATACATAAGTTATGTTACGGTAACAATATAGTTTTATAATTTAATACAATTGGTAGCAAATTAATATGTAGATAATTTTGCAATAAAAATATGTATGGTCATCATGTGTCTACAATGAGATAAATTTATAATTTATGATATCAAATATATAAGAGAAATAAAGAACATAAGAAGAGTTATGAATTAAATTTATAACAGAATATAGATAAAAAATGAAAAAAAAAATAATTTATATCTATATTTTCCTATCTTCAGCTCCATGCGTCATCTATCAAGCACTTGACAAAAGATCCTCTACAATAGTGTTTGCTAATACGAATGTCATAAAGAGCAATAGCAAAAGACAGATTAATCAAAAGAGTAAATGTATAAGTGATGAAAAAGACTAAATAGGAAAAAGCTGATACTTAAGAGTGATAATATTTTTATGTAGTGATTGTGGTTCAGATATTAAATATTATCAATAATTTGCGGCAAACGATTTGACTCATATTTTTATGACCATTTGATTGCTACCTAAGAGCAGCAACTATGGCAACTACATAAAGGCACAAAAATTAGTCAAATATCACATTTGTCACATAGATTATATTATATTCATAACAAAGAATAAATGACCATAATAAGGTATAGATCTGTGCAAAGATTACCAAATGAACTAAAAGGAAGGGGAAAATAGTATCAAAGAAACAATATAGCTCTGCGAAGATAACTGCAGGATAGTACCAAATTCCATCTGTGTGCACAATGTGTAATAAGTTTACATTTTACCCAGATAAGGAGATAGAGTAAGACAGAATAAGGATATCAAATAAGTAATTTGTATTTAGCCTTCAATTAGATAAAAATAGCTAGAACAACTAAGGCCAATGACAGAGGAACTAGTGAGATATATGATACAAAAGCGAACAGCAACAGGATTTGATACAACTTTTGTAAAGTGAAGGAAAAAAAACAAAAGAAAAAATGGCACAGGGAAAGGAAAGAAAAAAAGAAATAAGGAGTTGTATAATAAAAGATATAATGGAAGGGAAAACAACAAAAGTCATTGTTCTTCTATTGAGAATAGGTAGAAAATCTAAGGCTAATGACTAAGGAAGTAGTGAGATATAGGCTACAAAAGCCAATAGGGACAGAATTTAATACAACCTTGGTAAAGCGAAGGAAGAAAAAATGGCACGGGGAAAGGAAAGAAACAAAGAAATAAGAAGTTGTATAATAGAAGACATAATGGACTGGAAAACAACAAAAATCATATTGTTCTTCTATTGAGAATTAACTCTCTAAGATTATAATAGAGAAAACATTAAGGGAAAACTAAGTAAATAGGAATAAATAAAATTTTAATCCAATAAAGATAGACATATAAAATTTTAAAATAAACTAAAAGAGCAAAAAGAAAAGCGTTTAAACTGTTTTGGTCAAAAAAGGGACAAAATCAAAGTGCGACTAAGGACTTGTTCATGAAAATCTTTGCATAGATTAGATCAAATTTAACAAGCCAAAATTGAAAATAAGCATCATGCCACACACTAAAGAAGAAGAACAATGAGGAGTGGACAAAAGGAGGGAAAAATGTTTAAATCGCATTAGTAAATGCATATAAGGTAGATTCGTTCATAATAATTTTTGAACTTGTCATATAAAAGTCAAATCAAACCTGATTATAATTACCATTGGCATATACCAAAGCCAAGGAAGGATCAAATACAATCGGTATACATATATGCATATATGATTATCAAAAAGATCAATCAAGAATCATAGAAGCAAGAACGCATTTTTATCAATAGCATAGTAAACAACACAAATCAACACAGAATATATTCAATATCAATAACTTACATAAGGAGTATATAAGGAAATAAGTATTAAACGCACCTGTAATGCTCTGAATATTGCCTTAAACACAAACTATAAGCCAGCCAAATACCGATGAAAATACATAAATTAAAGGGCTTAGCAGTAAGTAGCCCAAAATAAGATCAAACAACCAAAAAGCCAAGAATGTTAGAGCAAGTAAGGAAGAAGAAAGTAAATATTTAAACAATTGTATTCAATGATTATGAACTATATCATAATCTAAAATAAGAATTTAGATAGCTAGAAATACATTTAATGTAATTTCTGAGGAGATGACATAAGAACAAATAGGCAAAAACAGATTGCAGCAATCACTATTGTATAATAGAACCAATTAAGGGGAAAATATGGATTTATAATTTACAATATGAAATATATAAGAATAGTAAACAACATAAAAATAGTATATGAATTAAATTTATAACAGATGATAGATTAAAAAAAGAAAAACAGAATTTATATATGTATTTTCCTATCTTTGGCTCCATGTGTAATCTATCAACCATTTGACAAAAGATTTCCTATTGTAATATGAATGTCATAAAGAGCAATAACAAAAAATAGATTAATCATAATAGTAAATAAATAAGTAATGAAAAAGACTGAATCTGAAAAGGCTGATAATCTAAGAATGTGATAATGTTTTTATATAGTGATTGTGGCTCAGACATTAAATATTGTCAACAATGTGCGGCAATGATTTGACTTATATTTTTATGACCATTTTATGGCTACCTAATAGCAACAACTATGGCAACTACATAAAGGCACAAAAATTAGTCAAATATTATATTTGCCACACTGATTGTAGTATATCCATGACAAAGAATAAATGTCCATAGTAAGGTCTAGATCTATCCAAAGACTACCAAGTGAACTAAAAGGAAGGGAGAAATAACAGTATCAAAAAACAATATAGTTTTTATCTAGATAAGGAGATAGAATAAGACAGAATGAGGATACCAAATAAATAATCTATATTCAACCTTTAATTGGATAAAAATAGGTATACAACTAAGGCCAATAACAAAGGAAGCAGTAAAATATAAGATATAAAAGCGAATAGGGACAGCATTGGATACAACCTTTGTAAAGTGAAGGAAGAAAAAACAGGAGAAAAAGTGGCACTGGCGAAGGAAAGAAAAAAGAAATAAGGAGTTGTATAATAGAAGACATAATGAATAGAAAATAGCAAAAATGATATTGTTCTTCTATTGAGAATTAACATTCTAAGATCATAAAAGAGAAAACATTATGGAAAAACTGAGTAAATAGGAATAAATAAAATCTTAATCCAATAAAGATAGGCATCTAAAATTTTAAAATGAACCAAAACGGTAAAAAGAAAAGTATTTAAACTGTTTTGTTGAAAAAGGGGACAAAATCAAAATGCAACTAAGGATTTGTTCACGGCAATCTTTGGACAGATTAGATCAAATTTAATAGGCCAAAATTAAAAATAAGCATCATTGCCACACACTTAAGAAGAAGAAGAATGAGGAATGGCAAAAGGAGGAAAAAATATTTAAACCGTATTAGTAAATGCAAATAAGGTAGGCTCGTTCACAATAATTTTTGGTCTCATCATATAAAAGTGAAGTCAAACCTAATTATAATTAGCATTGGCATACACCAAAGCCAAGGAAGAATTAAATACGCTAACTAAAAAATCGGTAAACATATATGCATATATGATTATTAAAAACGTCAATAAGGAATAAAAATTCCATTACTATTGACCAATAAGACATAGAAAAGAACAGTTATAGAAGCAGGAAGAAATTTTTATCAATAGCATAATAAACAACACAAATTAACACATAATATATCCAAACTTATATAAGGAGCATATAGAGAAATAAATAGTAAAAGTACCTGTAACGCTCTAAATATGGCCTTAAACACGAACTATAAGCCAACCCAATATAGATGAAATAGAGATAAGTTAAGGGGCTGAGTAGTAAGTAGACCAAAATAAGACCAAACAACTGAAAAGCCAAGAATGTTAGAGCAAGTAAAAAGGAAGAAAAAAATAAATATTCAAACAATCGTATTTAATCATTATGAACTATATTATAATTTAAAATAAGAATCTAGATAGCTAAAAATGCATTCACTGTAATTTCTGAAGAAATGGCATAGAAACAAATAGGCAAAAACAGATTGTAACAATCACTACTCTGTATTAGAACCAATTAAGGGAAAAATATGTTAAATAGAAATACAAAGAGATATATATACTACTATAAAATTGACAAGGATTACAGGTAAAAATAATTATATACAATTAAGGTTTATTTACAATGAGAAACAATAAATTCTTCTGAACACTATAGAAAACGACATAAACCAATAATAATACAACAAAGCAACATATTCAACACATCAACAAATATTAATAACACTTGGACAAAAATCCTTAATAATACCTGAAATTCCTGCGTTAAACAGCCTATATCAACCAACCAAGCCAAAACCAAAGAAACAGAGCTAACATAATGGAGTAATAAATAAACCAGGGTAAAGCAGAGCAATAAATGATCAATGATGGAACAAAGAAGGAAGGATGTTTGGTGTGAAAGAGGAAACATGAGAGAATTTAGACAGCAGAAATTAATATACAATGACAACATTTTACACATATAAAGAGTAAGATAACCAATAGCAATGTCACACGTAATGGTTATAAGGCGGTGCATGGAGAATTCAAAAGAAAAGCTTCTTTGGTTAAACAAAATACCCAAATTTTTTTCCTTTAAAAAAGGGAAAAAAATTCCAAACAGTATTCAATACAAAGAAAAGGAAAATGAATGAAAAAGAAAGAGAGAAGTAGAGAGGAAAAAAAAAGGAATACTTTTCGTACATATTATGAAAAACAGAAAGGGAAAAAAATCTCCAAGTCATTAATGAGTCTAAAATAAAAACAAAACACAAATCAATGCAAAAGTACAAACTAATAGCCTATAGATTACAGATCATCAACATGCATCAGTAAATCAATAAATGCAAAGGAAATCGATTGGGGCAAATGGCAGATACAAAATCAACAAGTAAAAAAATCTTCAGACGAAGGATTTACCTACACAGATGAGGCACCACGTAAACCGATTTCTGAACAAATGAATCAGCTGCTAAATGGAGGACAAAATCCAAGAACACTCGAGAATCATTAGTAAAATAAGGAAAAAACAATAGAAAAGTAGGAGAAAAAAAAAACAACTGTAGAAAATCAAAGAGATTAAACAAACAGAAAAAAAAAGAACAACATTTTACAAGATAATACTGAGGAAGAAGAGAGAAATCGTCTCATTCATTCACTGAAAAAACTGTTGAAATACAAACGCATATATAGCTGAGATAGCTTTCTAGAAATCTCTGCTTACACAAAACGATGTAACTGAATGGTACACTTTAGCAAAACAAACTCATTCTAGAATAGCCTATTTGTTGTAACAGAATAAAGAAGAAAATATAAATGAGCTGGAAAATATTGTAAAACTCCCCCTCAAGATGGAGAATACAAATCATGGATTCCCATCTTGCCCAGTAATGTATGAAACTGTGTTGGCTGGAGAGCTTTGGTGAAAATATCCGCCAACTGATTCACAGTGGATACATGTATAGTCTTCATAAGTCCGGCTTGTATTTTCTCACGGATGATATGGCAATCAATCTCTATATGTTTGGTGCATTCATGGTAAACCGGATTGGCAATAATGTGAAGGGCAGCTTCATTATCACAAAAAAGCAGTGCCGGTCCAGTATGAGAAATGTGGAAGTCTTTTAGCAGAGCAAGCAACCACAGAATTTCACAAGTGGTGTTTGCCATAGATCTATATTCTGCCTCAGCCGAAGACCTGGACACAATTTGTTGTTTCTTCGATTTCCAAGATATAAGAGATGAACCCAGAAACACACAAAAACCAAAAATTGACCGCCGTGTGTCGGGACAAGTTGCCCAATCTGAGTTGGCAAAAGCTTGTAACTGGACAGTGGAGTTGGAAGGGAAAAACAAGCCTTGACCTGGAGTTCTTTTGATGTATTGTAGAATCCGGAGTGCTGCTTGCATATGGGGAACACGAGGTGTAGCCAATAATTGGCTTAATCTATTCACTGAATAACTCAAATCAGGTCAAGTGATGGTGACGTATAACAGCAAACCAATGAGGCGTCTGTAGGTGGAAGGCTCATCTACCAACTCGCCATCTTCTTGTGAAAGTTTGAGATTTGGTTCCATTGGAATAGATGCTGGTTTACAGCCCAAGTATCCTGTTTCGGAAAGCAATTCCAATGTGTATTTTCGTTGACAAACTGAGATTCCAGCAGTGGTTCTTGCAACTTCCAGGCCCAAAAAATACTTGAGAGGTCCCAAATCCCTCATTTTGAATCGCTTACTAAGAACTTGTTTGAGCTCAGTCACGGCTGCATCGTTGTTGCTAGCAATTATTATGTCGTCAACATAGACTAAAAGAGCCAAGAAAATGGAACCTTGTCTCTTGATAAACAAGGAATGATCATTGGCTAGCTGAATGAATCCTGTTTCTAGCAAAACATTTGAGAACTTACTAAACCATTAACGAGAAGCTTGTCACAGCCCATATATTGACTTATGCAGTCTACAAACAACATTAGGAGGGAAACTCTCCCCCTTTCGGCAAGGATATCCTGGCGGAATACTCATATACACTTCCTCAGTGAGGTCACCATGGAGAAAAGCGTTTGTAATGTCAAGTTGAGTGAGGGTCCATCGAAAAATGGCAACCAAAGAAAGCAAAAGCTTGACAGTAACAAGTTTGGCTACAGGAGAGAAGGTATCTAGAAAATCTATACCTTCTTGTTGCGTGTAACCTTTAGCTACGAGGCGCGCTTTGTATCGTTCCACAGTACCATCCGCTTGAAACTTAATTTTGTACACCCATTTGCAGCCAATGGGTCGCTTTCCTGGTGGAAGAGAAACAAGTGACCAAGTACCATTGCTCTCCAAGGCTTGCAATTCAACATTCATTGCATCTCGCCATTCCTGAAACTGAACAGCCTGTGAAAAAGTTTGAGGTTCGATTTGAGTACTAATGGCTAGAGTAAAGATGCGATGAGGTTGTGAGAGTTTATGGTAACTTAAAAAAGAAGAGATGGGATGGAAGGGGGCTGTGGAAGATGAAACAGGAAGTGAGTTTGTGGCCAAATAACAGTGGTAATCCTCAAGATATGCTGGTCGTTTTGTTGTGCGAAGTGGACGAGAAATGGGTTGTACAGGTTGATTTTGATCATCATCATGAGTGAGTGTGCTGGTAGGAGACTCGGGTGATGGAGAGACAAACTGAGGTGGAAGTTGATGTTGAGGCTCAATGGAACATGGTATGACACGGGCAGAGAATAAATCAAGATGAGCACTATCTAGCTGTGATTGAACAAAAGGAAATATAGACTCATGAAAAACCACATTCCTTGTGATATATATCTTATGACTTTCTAAATCAAGCAGTTTGTATCCCTTATAACCAAAAGGATAGCCAATAAACACAGAGGCTCGAGCTCGAGGAGCAAACTTTGTGCGTTGGCTAAGGAGAGTTGATCCATAACACAGGCAGCCAAAGGAACGTAAATGAGAATAAGTCGGCTTCTTATTATTTAACAACTCAAAAGGACTTTTGTTTGACAACAAGGGTGAGGGTGTTCTATTAATCAAATAGACAGCAGTCAAAACACATTCATCCCAATAACAAAGTGGAATATGAGATTGAAAAAAAAGTGCTCGTGCCACATTAAGTATGTGTTGGTACTTTCTTTCAACTACCGAATTCTGCTCATGAGTTTCAACACAATAATGATAAGGGATAATCCCTTTAGAACGAAAAAAACTATGGAATGAGAGCTCAGGGGCATTGTCAGATCGTACAGATTTAATGGGAGTGTTATATTGTGTCAAAATCAGATTGTAAAAATTTGGAAAAATGGTTATAACATCTGACTTTGAATTTAGAAGATAGACCCATGTGGCTCTAGTACAATCATCAACAATAGTGAGAAAGTATTTGTGACTAGCCCGTGTAATAACATGAAAGGGTCCCCATATATCAATATGCACTAGATCAAAAGGTCGTGAAGACATATGATTGTTTGAAATGAATGTAAGACGTTTTTGCTTAGCCAAATGACAAATCCGACAATGTGAAGATAATGTAGATAAAGGATTAGAAATTTGTAATTCATTATGGAGCAACTGGAGTTTTACAGCAGAGGGATTTCCCAATCTAAAATGCCAAATATCACTTTTGCTGATTACAGAGGCTGAAGAAAACGAATTACAATAAACATCTCCTAAATCTAGAAAATATAGGTTCCTTTGTCTTCTACCCCTCCCAATCATCAAGCCCTGTGTGAGGTCCTGGATAACACACGAGTTTGAAAGAAAGTTAACACTACAGTTGTGGGTAAGTGTGAGTGCACTGACACTGAGCAGATTAAAAGCAAATAATGGAACAAAGAGTACATCACGTAATATCAAGGAATTGGACAATTTTACAGAGCCTATGCGCTCAATTGCTACGGCGTGACCATTGGGCAAAGTGACAGTGGTATGTTGGATAGGAATTGAATGAGAAAACAAGGAAAAATCACAGCAAACATGATGGCTAGCACCGGTGTCTATAACCCATGTACCAGATGGAATAGAAAAAGACGAAATGGAAGCGATGAACACAGAGTTACCATAGATTAGAGAGACAGAAGGGTTATTGACGGAAGGATTCTCAGCTGTTTGTGTGTCAGGAGTGGCGGCCACATGATGATGAAGCTGCAAACTCAAGTAAGCAATCAGCTGCTGGACTTGATCGGTGGTCATCTGGTCATTCAGTGGAGGTGAGCTCATCGCCGTTGCAGCTGTAGGTGAGAACTGAGATCGATTAGGAAAACCCTTGTGTTGGGGTGAGCTGGATTGAAGGGAGCCCACTGAAGATGATTGGGTAGAATGGGCCCTGAACTTGGGCTTGAACCCAGGAGGATACCCATATATTCGGTAGCATTTATCTACAGTGTGGCCCACTAGCCCACAGTGTGTACAAACAGGCCGATCTCTTCTGGGTCTGCCTGGTGACGACGTAGCCGCCACAGGGGAACCGACGGCAAAGTGGCAACGGAAGGTCCCGATGGTGAAGCAGCTGCGAAGGATCCCGGCAATGAGGCCTGAAATGCCAGAGGATTGGCTAGACCAGTAGATCCGGTACCTATTGTACATTGTCTCTCTTCCTGAACAACAAGGTTGAACACTTTCGAGATGGAAGGCAGAGGATCGTTCAGCAAGATCTGTCCTCTGATTGTTCCATAAGACTCATTCAAACCCATTAGAAATTGCATGACATATTCTTGTTGTTGATAATCAAGCCAAGCTTTCATACCTCCACAATGAGAAACTGGAATGGGCTGGTAGTGCTTGAGTTCATCCCAGAGAATCTTCAAGCGTGTATAGTAGGTATTGATGTCCAGAGAGGCTTGGCATAACCCTTGTAGCTATTGCTTGATTTGAAAAATACGTGGTGCATTGCTTTCATGAAACCTCTCGTGCAAATCTGTCCAAACAGCGTGAGCAATGTTACAGAAGACTATCTGCAATCTCCTTTGAGACAGAATTGAGTAACCATGAAATCACCATGCTGTTGCAACGGGACCAGATTCCAGCAAGAGGTGCTTGAGCGGATGGTTTTGAAATAGACCCATCAACGAAACCGAGCTTGTGTTTGGCATTGAGAGCCATGAACATAGCTCTGTTCCAAGTGTCGTAGTTAGGGCCAGTGAGAGGATGGGATACCAAAATAAGACCAGGATGATCTCCGCTATGAAGGAAATACGGACTGTTCGTGCCGTCCATAGAGGTCGGATCCTACTGGTCCATGGTGTTAGAAGATGAAGGTGGAGTCAATGCTTGAAACTGATTATTGTTGTGCTGTTGGCCTCCACGAGCCATATTCAGAGATGAAATAGAGCGGGGAGAGCAAAGCACTCTAATACCATTTTACAAGATAATACTGAGGAAGAAGAGAGAAATCATCTCACTGAAAAAACTGTTGAAATACAAACGCATATATAGCTGAGATAGCTTCCTAGAAATCTCTGCTTACACAAAACGATGTAACCGAATGGTACACCTCAGTAAAACAAACTCATTCTAGAATAGCCTATTTGTTGTAACAGAATAAAGAAGAAAATAGAAATGAGCTGGAAAATATTGTAAAACAACACAAACAAAGAAAGGAAAAAAAAAACCAACAAACGAAAAAGAAAGAGGAAAAAAAGGAACAACACGAAAAAAGAAAGAAAAAAATGCAAGCGAAATCCATAACAAAAACCATCAACAAAAGGCATGAACCAAAAACATGTAAAACCCAAAATAAAGCAACGAATAAGAGAGAAGAGAGAAGAAAGAAATGCCGGCAAAGTTTCAATAGAAGAAAAAATGGAAGAAGCTACCAAAGCAAAATCATAGCCAAAGAGAAAACAACTGAAGACCCAAAACCCAGGAAAAGAGAAGCAAAAAAAAAAGAGAGAGAAGAAAAAACCCTAAAAACCACACACAGAAGCCAAACCAAAAAGGAAGAGCACGGGCAAAAAATGACACAAAGGAATTAGTGTACAAAAACGGTGAAAAGTGAAGCGACATAATAGGCAACCAAAAAGACCAAAAAACCACACACTGAAACATACCGAAGAAAGAAAACCATAGGCCTAAAATAAACTTATAAGCTTTCAGAAAAGGTTTTGAAAAGATAGTGTTTGGACTGGCTTTGTCTGGCCCGAATAAACTTATAAGCTCAAAACTTAGGCTAGAGTCAACAGTGGCGGCTCTCGGGCCGGCTCACTTAATTTGGCTTAAATTTACACCTCTACTTAGACTTAAAATATGAGAATTTTTAATTATTATTATTATACTTTTTTTTTCCTTTGAAAAGGTTTTCTTATTCTCATTTGTAACAATAACTAGTTGATTAGGTAAGAATGAAAAACCTATTTACTAGGGTCTTATTTGGATAAATAAAATAAAGAAAGAAAGAAAAAACACATAACATGATGAAAGAAATAAGAATGAAACACGAGGGAAAACAAAACGAAAAAAAAGGGGGAAAGAGGATGGAATGAAACGTTTTATCAGGGAAGAGGATTTAAAAATATTTAGATAGAAATATGTAGGAGAAGAAATTATTTAAACAGGAAATTAAAAGATAAAAGTATATGTATATAAATATATATATATATATATGAGAGTGTGTATATGCATATATATATATATATATGAATATATGAGAGTCAATTCCAGAAAAAAAAATGTACAATGAGGTAAAAAAGTAAAAATAGAAAAAGGTGAGAAAAAGAAAGAAGAAAAGAAAAAAAGGTGAAAATTAAAAAAAAAAAAAGTGGAGAGTGTAAAAAGCTTAATAGGACTGTATTTGTAAGAATAATTTTATTAGTAGAAACAAATCAAAAAGAAAAAAAAAAGTGAAATGAAGTGGATTTAAAAATATATAAAATTTTAGAGAGGGAAGCATAAAAAAAATAAAAAGTGAGAATAACAAAAAAAAAAACAGTTAAAGTTGTAAATAAAAGAATAAAGAGAAAAATAAATGAAAAGAAGGGGGAAAAAAGAATATAAACCTAACAAAACGTTTCGTTAGCCTTTGAGCTCCGTTGAAAATTGGTAATATTGTTAAAGGGATTAGTTTTAGTTTGAATTCTTTTTATATGAGATATTTATAAATGCTTTCAGTTTTTTTTTATTTTTTATTTTTTTAAAGATTGTGATGCCTAAGATGTATTTTAGATAAGACTAGTGGAATATCCATGCGGTTGCACGAATATTTAATAATTTAATTCCATCCTAATAGAGGAAAAGCTAATAGTAGAAAATTTGTAATTTTTCTTTTTTATAAGAAACAAAGAATTTAATTAATATAATAATCGTGATCAGTGACCGGAAAGTCTGCTGAAGTCGTTTGAGTCTTTGACAACCACTCTCTCCCGTGAAACTCCTCCTTTAACTATGATTGATCTGACCATTTTGGTAACACCCTGAAGAATTAATTGAGATTAATTAAGGTAATTGAGATTATTAGTGTGCCTAATCTGATTTAATTAATTGAGTTTAAATAATTCCAAGGTATTTAAATTATTCATAGTAATTTATTTAATCCAGAAGTGTGTATGGGCGCATTTCTGGACTGTTATATTTTACACATGTCATTTTCTTTTATTTTTCTTTTCTTTTCTTTTTTTCTTCCTTCTTCCTTTCTTTTCTTTCCTTTTCTTTTTCTTTCCCGTGCGTTTCTCTCTCTCTCACACTTCCGTGCTCTCTCTCTCCCTCTCTCTCTCCCATTTGTGTCTCAAATCAAAACCGGATTCGAACAAAGAGTGATTTCAAAGAGTTTTCAACGTCAAGAGAAGGATTCGAGGTAAGATTACTGAAAGAACCTCTCTTGAATCTATGTTTTTTCGGATTTCAAAACTTATTTTGGTTCAAAACGGATTTTGATGGATATTGAGTAAAACTATGGTAGAAATTGGAGATCTTGGGTTCTTTGGACTTGTTTTAGTACCTAGAACCCGGATCTAGTGGTTGTCCATTGAGATTTTGTGAATTGGGACTGGATTTACAGGTTTTTGAACTGATTTTCGCGAGTTTTCACGAATTGGCGTTCTCCACCGGTCGACCGCATCGGTCGACCGGATCTTGCTATGGCCACCAGCCGACCGGTCCGGTCGACCGGATGCACACCACCGGCCGACCGGTGGTGATGTACTTCTCTGTCACCGGTCGACCGGTGTACACGGGGTTTTA
>NW_010362248.1:62546-63509 GCF_000414095.1 Morus notabilis
AATCCCAAATCGAGTTCCACGTCACCCACCCCGGTTGGGGGGCGTGACAGGAGTGGTATCAGAGCTTTAGGTTAAGAACCCTAGGATTGTACATACATGTGTGACATTTGTAATCCACTGAATTGTCTAGTTTTATTTCAGTTAAAGGAAATGGCGCCTCGCCGTAGACTAGGCACTCAGCCGGAACAACCGAATTAAGGGTTCTTGGATGCAATGTATGCTGCCTTTCAAGGCATGGCCACTAGAGCTCAGAATGAGCGACCAGCTGAGGATCAGAAACAAGGATATTTTCGGGAATTTAGGCGTGCGCCTATCCCCTCGTTTAATAGTGAGGGAGGACCCCAGGAGGCGGAGTTCTGGATTGACTCCATAGTCAAGCATTTGAGTACTATGGGTGTCCCAGATGAATACTGGGTGGAATTTGCGGTGTACAAGTGTACAAGATGGAAGGGTTAGCAAACACTTGGTGGAAACAAGTCAAGAAGAGAATGGATGTCGTAGGATTGACCTGGGAGCAGTTTGAGACGCTGTTCAATGACCAGTATTTTCCTCAGAGTTACAGGGAAGAAAAAGCACTGGAATTCATGTCGCTGCAGCAAGGTGACATGTCGGTGAGGCAATATGAGGCTAAGTTTAATGACCTGTCCCGGTTTGCGCCATCTCTGGTGGAGTCTGAACACATGAGATGTCTTAAGTTTGAGAAGGGCCTCAAGAACTCTGTGAGGAGATCCTTGGTGGCTCTGAGACTTCGAAACTTCCGGGATTTGGTAGCTAAAGAAGAAAAGGCGGGTCGAGTCTCTGTCTCTGGTAGACCTTCTGTTTCAGGTGGACCACAGCGGAGTGGTAGGAGGAACCGCAACCAGGGACAAACGGCTGGGGAAATGGCAAGCGGTGGCAGTAGTTCATCCGGAAGTGATAGAAATGCTCCATACGGGCCCAGGTGTCACCATTGTGGGCAGGTGG
>NW_010362248.1:65541-67379 GCF_000414095.1 Morus notabilis
TTCTGGCTGACAGAAGTGAAGTTCCTTGGGCATGTGATTTCTGGACAAGGAATTTCTGTCGATCCTTCTAAGATCGAGACTGTGCTACAGTGGGAAAGGCCGAAGAATGTAGCGGAGATTCACAATTTTCTCGAACTGGCAGGCTATTACCGGCGTTTTGTGAAGGACTTCTCGAGCATCGCTGCACCGATGACTCGGTTGACGAGGAAGGAAGTCAGATTCGAATGGAACGCCGAATGTGAAAGTGCTTTTCAGGAATTGAAGGTCAGACTGACAAGTGCACCAGTGTTGACTATTCCTGACAGTGAAGGGCTGTATGAGGTATATACTGACGCCTCGGGGAGTGGGCTAGGCTGTGTGTTGATGCAAGGTAGACGCGTTGTAGCTTACGCATCCCGACAACTAAAGCCACATGAATAGAATTACCCCACTCATGATTTGGAGCTGGCAGCAGTGATATTTGCTCTGAAAATATGGAGATGTTATCTCTATGGAGCAAAGTTTCAGGTCTTTTCGGACCATAAAAGTCTGAAGTACTTGTTTACTCAGAAAGACTTGAATCTCAGGCAAAGGAGATGGGTGGAGTACATGGAAGACTACGACTTCACTCTGCAGTATCATCCTGGAAAAACTAATGTGGTGGCTGATGCCCTTAGCAGAAAGCCGACGGGGACTCTGGCATCATTAGCTTTGGAAGATTGGAAAAGGACTGAAGTGGTGAGTGAGTATGATCTTCAGTTCTACGAAGATTATAACCAGGCTATGGTGTATAATCTGGTCTCTACACCGGACATTGTGCAGCAAGTTAAGCAGAATCAATGGCAGGATCCCCACCTCCAAGGGATTTGGGGTCGGATCCAGAATGGAGAGCAATTCGAGGATTGGAAAATCCGAGAGGATGGAGCCTTGTATTTCCGCAACCGCCTTGCTGTTCCTAAGGCGGGTGAGGTAAAGAAGAAGATTCTGCAAGAGGCACACAAATCGACGTATGCTATTCATCCGGGGAGTACAAAGATGTACCAGGACCTGAAGAGACAGTACTGGTAGAGGGGCATGAAAAGAGACGTTCGTGAGTATGTCTTGAAATGTGTGACTTGCCTCCGGGTCAAAGCTGAGCACCAGAAGCCAGCGGGGGAGTTGCAACCTCTTCCTGTCCTTGGATGGAAATGGGAGCACATAACCATGGATTTTCTGATGGGGCTACCGAGAACCGAGCTGAAGCACGATGCCATCTGGGTGGTGGTTGACAGGTTGATGAAGTCCGCGTATTTCATTCCGTTCCGTGCAACGCATTCTCGGAAGATTCTGTCAGAATTGTACCTAGAGCACATCGTGAGGTTACACGGGGTGCCACTGTCTATCACGTCTGATCGTGATACTCGCTTCAATGCACGGTATTGGAGGAGTTTCTAGGAAGCCATGGGAACAGATTTGAATTTTAGCACCGCATTTCATCCTCAGACAGATGGACAATCTGAAAGAGTCATTCAGATTCCGGAGGATATGCTTCGTGCTTGTATTCTAGAATTCGGTGGGAACTGGAAGAAATATCTGCATCTTACTGAGTTTATGTACAACAATAGCTATCAGGCCAGCATTGGAATGGCACCGTTTGAAGCTCTGTATGGTCGTCCTTGTAGGTCACCTGTGTGTTGGTTAGAACCAGAGGATCGACTGAGCACTGGGCCGAAAATCATTCAAGAGAATAATGAGAAGATAGCTGTGATTCGGGAACGACTGTTGACAGCTCAAAGTCGCCAGAAAAGTTATGCTGACAGGAGGCATAGGGCTTTGGAATTCCAAGAGGGCGACTTTGTCTTGTTGAAGGTTTCCCCACG
>NW_010362248.1:69661-75350 GCF_000414095.1 Morus notabilis
TGAGTGGTGCTACGGAACGATCAAGTGAGGATTGTGTTCATCCTCTGACATAAAGTGTAAGGAATATGTAAGACTTTGTAATAAATGACATTTGGATTTACTAGACTGTGGATGATGTCTGTTGTAATTGATTATTTACATGTGCATGTATGTACGATACTGTATGTCCTGTGGGGTGGAGCCCTGTGTGTCAGAGGCTCATGGATTATGTCGTTTATTTATATTTTAATGCAGTTAAGTGTGGGACCCGGTTGGGAATCTGCTTTATTAATCCCAAATCGAGTTCCACGTCACCCACCCCGGTTGGGGGGCGTGACAATTTTCTTTAGGCAGAAGTTGAAAAGAGATTTGGACAGCAGTCTGAAAAGACTAATGCTGCGCAAAAGAAAAGAATATGTTTCAAAAGAAGAAAAAGCACAAAGTGAGTGCAGAAGGACCTGAAAAACATAGAGTGTTGGTCCTGCAAGAAGAAAGGTCACTTGAGTTTTGAGTGCCAACAAAAAAAGGGCAAAGGGAAAAATGATGATCAAGCTTCTTTCGTCTCATCGAGTAAATACCCCTCAAACTCTTCAAAAGAAGCCTTCCTTGACTACTTACTTTTCTTTCTTCTCCTAGTTCGGATGGAAACCCTGATGAGACAATAGAAGAAAGCACTACTTCCAAGAAGTCTAGCAAGAAGTTCCTTGCCTTACTAAGCTTTCAGTAAAGTAATCCCTTGTTACCGCTCCGTGGGTGACATAGGAGTGATTGAAGCGATTGGGACAAGAGAGAGCAGAGTTATTTTGCTTGCTAACTCTTAGCAATACAGATCTGTAATATTTCACTTTAGGAAAGCATAGATTAGGGAAGTCTGGTTTGCGAGCTTGCCTCTCTCTGCTTTTGCCTCTCTTCACTCCACCATAATTTCTCATAGCCTGAATTAATCCATGCAAACCGGATAAATAAATGTTTTTCTGATAAAGCAATTTATTTTCTAATGAACCGAAGACAATCTTCCTTGCTTTTTCCGATCCTGATAGGCCGATTATGATCATGCCGCAGCTTCATCAAATTCTTCATTTTAGCTATCATGTCTACCTGAACGATTACCAAGCCCCAGCCCCTGACTCTCCTTAATAAGTGAACTTTGACTACTTACTACAAAAGCCTAAAAGGTGGATATGCTTCTGACTATCCTCGACCATCCTTCGATTTGCATTCGCCTTTCAAGACCTATGCTCTTCCCTTTCCTGCCACGGTTAAGGCTGGGGAAGAGATCAGTCGCTCAATTCGTTCAGTCCGCCGGATTCCTGGGTACGTTTGCTTAGCTAGGCCCTTTTTCCCCTTCAGCTTTGTCGTCGTCAAGTCTAGGCAGATAGGCAGGGATAGGAATCGTTTGGCTTGTCCCGGGTCAATCCCTTGGTTTTGGATCTTCGGGTGTGTCATTTGTTCATGTTCACTCCCATGGACGGGGTAAACTAGATCCTAGAGCTGTCAAATGCGTGTTCATTGAGTATATACCTACATAAAGGGGTACAAATGCTATCATCCTCCCCCTCGAAAAACCTATGTCTCTGCAGATGTCACATTTGTTGAACGAGAAAATTATTTCTCAAGTCCTTCTCTTCAGGGGGAGATATTAACTATGGAAGATCAAGACTTGTTTCTAAGTGACCCATTAGTCAACAAATTCCCTGAGTCACCAAGTCTACCAAACTTCTTGAGCCAGCCAAATCTACACTTAGTCCAGTCCTTGGTGAGTCTGAGCCTACTCCAGCCCTTGGTGAGTCCGAGCCTACTCCAATTCTTGGTGAGTCTGAGCCTCCTCCAGGTCTTGAGTTTCTTCCCACTACAGCCCCCGAGGAGCCTGAGTTCGTGACTACAAAACCACTTCAAGTCTACACAAGAAGAGTAAAGCCTGTGATCAGCACTAAGCAAGTTCAAGAATCTGAATTGTTACTTAGAAATGAGGTACACTCTGAATCACCCACTGTCTTGATTTAGATTTGCCCTTTGCCACAAGAAAAGGTGTTACAAAGTGCACACAACATCCCATATATCAATTTGTATCCATTGAGAGATTATCAACTTCACATAAGAGCTTCTTCACTCATCTAAACAGTGTAGCTATTCCTCAAACCCTATCTAAAGCACTTAGCAAAGAGGAATGGAGGCATACTATGAAAGTAGAAATGGAGGCCTTGAAGAAAAATAAAACATGGGAGATAGTAGAGCTGTCTAAAGGGAAGAAACTAGTAGGATGTAAATGGGTATTCACGGTAAAATATAAGTCTGATGGTTCTATCGAACGTTATAAGGCTAGGCTGGTGGCCAAAGGCTACACTCAAACATATGGTGTGGATTATCAGGAGACATTCACACCAGCAGCAAAAATGAATACAATAAGAGTGTTGTTGTCTCTAGCAACCAACTATGATTGGCCATTACAACAGTTTGATGTGAAAAATACATTTCTACATGGAGACCTTAGGAAGAAATCTATATGGAAGTTCCACCTGGCTTCAGTATGAATCTAAAAGCCAATGAGGTGTGTAAACTCAAAAAGGCTTTATATGGGTTTAAACATTCTCCTTGAGCATGGTTTGGGAGATTCACTAAAGTAATGTTGCGTATGAACTATAGACAGAGTCAAAGGGATCATACACTATTATTGAATTATGTACATTAATTAATTAATTAATTAGGAGATATTGTTTAAATTAGGAGATATCGCATATCTTTCCTAGTTTAGGGGGCAGTTCCTATTTTTTAAGAAAGATCCTAGGAATATCTTGAGGATAATTTCTCTATCCTATTAGGGTTCCTAGTTTCCCGATTCTGTTAGCCACGGGATCTAGGTCTTTTGTAACCTATTTATACTCCGGTTTTGTACCAATTAAATCAAGAAAGGATTTATATTTTTTCCTCAGAAACTTACATGGTATCAGAGCCTGGTTTAGGACTTATCTCTGTCCGCCATGGCCAAGAATCCAGAAAACCTTCCTTCAACCCAAACCGTACCCTCTGCCTCTTCTAATAATGCTGATTTCAACCCTAATGCTTCCATTCAAATTACTACCGTACGATTGAATGGAAGGAATTTTCTAGAATGGGCCCAATCAGTAAAACTAGCCATAGATGGCCGAGGAAAACTAGGGTTTCTTACAGGGGAGGAACCAAAGCCGAAGGATTCTGACCCTTCATTCCAAAAGTGGAGGTCTGAAAATTCACTCATCACTACATGGCTTCTCAATTCCATGGAGGAATCAATCCGGAAGCCATATCTGTTCAAACCGGAAAGCCATATCTGTTCATGTCAGCCCAAGAAGTATGGGAGGCCGTGCGTGAAACCTACTCGGACCTGGAAAATTTTTCACAAGCCTTTGAATTGAAGACTCGGCTGTGGAATTCCAAGCAGGGGGAGGCAGATATCACTACGTATTACAACAGGATGTTGATACTTTGGCAGGAATTAGACCTCTGCTATAATGACGAATGGGAGAATCCCAAAGACCTTGCTAGGTTTAAAAAAAGGGAAGAAATTGATCGTGTTTTTTTATGTTTTTAGCAGGGGTTAATGCAGGATTTGACGATGTTAAAGGGAGTGTTCTAGGCAGACGTCCTCTTCCTACGATGTTAAAGGGAGTGTTCTAGGCAGACGTCCTCTTCCTACAATCCGTGAAGTTTTTTCTGAACTTAGGCAGGAAGAAGGACGAAAGAGAGTCATGACTGGTTCATTCTTGCCACCAGCAGAGCCTGAAAATTCAGCCTTAGCAGTCCGTGGCAATGAAGGCGACCCAGATAAGAAAAAGAAGCCGTGGTGTGACCACTGCAAACGGCACTGGCACACCAAAGTTTCCTGCTGGAAGCTTCATGGGAAACCACCTAATTGGCAGCCAAATTGGAAGAAGAAACAGGAGGGAGGCAAGACGTTTAACACTGTGACTGAGACTACTCCAGAGCCACCATCTACCTCGGTACAACATCCATTCACCAAGGAACAAATTGAGCATCTTCTAAAACTCTTTAAGTCTCCACAAATTTCTAATTCTCCTTCTACCTCTTATGCTCACCAAGGTAATCAAGCTCCTTCTGCCCTCACTTCCTCAAATATTTCTGGCCCATGGATCATAGATTCTGGTGCCACATATCATATGACCAGTTGTTCCCATTTATTTTCCACTTACAGCCCTTGTACAGGAAATAAAAAAATTCAAGTGGCTGATGGTTCGTTTTCAACCATAGCAGGGACAGGTTCCATCAAAATTTCTCCATGTTAACACTAAAAGATGTGTTACATGTTCCAAAATTGTCATGCAATTTACTGTCAGTTAGTAAATTAACTATTGACCAAAAATGTCATGCTAATTTCTTTCCATCTTACTGTGAATTTCAGGACATGGCCTCGGGGAAGATGATTGGCAATGCTAAATTAAGTGGTGGACTTTACTACTCTGACGATGGATCACTTCCTAAAGATTATGTTTCAAATACTTGCTTAGGTGTTATTTCTAGTTCTAGTAAGAATGACATTATGCTTTGGCATTTTAGCTTGGTCATCCAAATTTTTATTATTTAAAACGTTTGTTTCCTAGTTTATTCTCAAATAAAGATCCATCCCTTTTTCAATGCGAAATTTGTGCTTTAGCAAAAATGCATCGATCTCCATATATCCCTCGTCCGTATGTTCCTTCCAAACCTTTTTCTCTTATGCATAATGATATATGGGGACCTTCAAGAATTTCAACTCCTTCGGGAAAACGATGGTTTGTTACCTTTATAGATGATCACACAAGAATGACTTGGGTTTACTTGATGACACAAAAATATGAGGTGGAACACATTTTTAAAACGTTTTATAACATGATTTACACTCAATTTGAAACAAAAATCAAAGTTTTAAGAAGTGACAATGGTCGTGAATATTTCACAAAACATTTGAGTGTTTTTTTCTCACAAAATGACATTTTTCAGCAAAGCTCTTGTGTTGACACGCCTCAACAAAATGGCATTGCCGAAAGGAAAAATAAGCATTTGTTAGAAGTGGCTCGGGCATTGTTATTTACACATAAAGTACCAAAATTTTTTTGGGGAGATGCTGTTTTAACAGCAACTTTTTTGATAAATAGAATGCCTTCGAAAGTTTTGAATTTTGCCACTCCTATAAGTGAATTTTCCAACATTTTTCCCTAAACAAAAATTCAATCAACTCTGCCACTGAAAACATTTGGCTACACTGTTTATATCCACAATAAAGATGTAAACTTAGGAAAACTTGATCCTAGAGGAACTAAGTGTGTCTTCTTAGGATACTCTCCAAGTAAAAAATTTTTTGAAAAACAATCATTTTTTCAGCCTCATCTTCAGGGGGAGCACACACAGGTAGATTCGGCTTTAGGAGGAGATGAAAAAATAGTCTTTGACTTTTATGATCAAGGTGAATTTTTTTTTTTGAAGATTTTTCATCAGAATTTGCTCTCCAAAATTCGGATTTTTTGCAAAACTTAAATAATTCCAAAAATTTTGAAGAGAATCATCAAGAGAATAACTCTGCAGATATTTTAAATAATGAAAATTTGGCTCCTTCCAGTGTTAGTCCAATTAGAACAAGAAATAACACTGAAAACAGGTTTGGGAAAGTTTTCTCAAGAAGAGAACCAAAGTCAAGTGGATTGACCAATAACTTGCAGCATGGTCAAGAATCAACCTC